>NC_080171.1:113042752-113165153 GCF_950295315.1 Erinaceus europaeus | reverse complement strand
AGTGGAAGCGGAGAGCCGTGGCAGGAAGACATCATGCTTATAAGGACGTTTTTGTCCCTGTATCCTTGTTATTTTTTATGATTTACAGTGTAGTTTTCGCCACATGAGCTTAAGTCTGTTCATACTGAGCTACTGGAAATCTGTGCAAAACAGGTATACAGACTCTCTTATACAGGTTCTTCATGTATGTTTATTCATACATTTTCTGGACGTCTACTTATTTTAACGGTATGATTTCACAACTACCTTTATTAATGTAGTTTCAGAATATATATGTTTTAATAAAGCTATTTCCTTATTAATTATTCTGATGTACTTCTTACTCATTGCAAACCAAGCTGTCATACAGAGAAAGCTAACACTCAAAAAGTCATTATTGAACATACTTTTTTAAAAAGAAGATTTTATTTATTTATTTATTATTGGATACAGACAACCAGAAATCGAGAAGGAAAGGGGAGATAGAGAGGGAGACAGAGAGGTACCTGCAGCCCTGCTTCAACACTCGCAAAGCTTCTCCCTTGAAGGTGGGGACCAGAGACTCAAACCTGGGTCCTTGAGCATTTTAACATCTGTGCTCAACCAGGTGCACCACTACTTGGCCCCTCATTATTGAACATTCTTTGAAAAGGGATTTTTATCTTTTTTATTGCCTCCAGGGTTATCACTGGTACTGGGTGCTGGCATTACAAATCCATTTTTTTTTTCCATTTTATTGGATAGGATAGAGAGAAATTGAGAGGAGGGGGAGATAGAGAGGGAGAGAGAGAGAGACACCTGCAGATCTGCTTGGCCACTTGTGAACTGTGCCGCTGCGGGTGGGAAGTTGGGGGCTCCGAAGCCAGATTCTTTTATGGGGCCCTTTTGCTTAGTACTGTGTGTGCTTAGCTGGGTGTGCCCTGTTTTATCTGTTCATTATGTCTTCTTGGAACTTTCTTTCTCCCTCACAGTTAATCATTTTTCGGAAAGATTTTTCTCTATTAATGATCCCCAACTGTATTTCCTGCAGTATAAGTTTTGAACCCAAATACGATTCAGATGGCGCTACCCTGCAGCTGTTTCAGTAACAGAATGCCAAGAGAAACAGCTTGGAAAAAGGGGTGGGGTAGGGAAGAGAGTGAGGAAGGGCAAAGGAAAAGGAGATTAGGTGATGGTCTCCTTATTCTTGCTTTTGCTTTTCCTCTCCCTCCCTCCCCCTTTTTCTTTCTTTCCTGCTTTTTTTTTCTTTCTCTTCTTTTCTAACATGGTGTCAGGCAGTGACTCCAGAGCTTTGCACATGTGTGATACTGCTGGGTCATCTCCAAGTACACTTAACTTTTAAAATTTATTTTTATTTATTTTAAACATTTAAATCAAGTTTCTTTATTCCCTTTTGTTGCCCTTGTTGTTTTATTGTTGTAGTTATTCTTGTCGTCGTTGTTGGATAGGACAGAGAGAAATGGAGAGAGGAGGGGAAGACAGAGAGGGGGAGAGAAAGACAGACACCTGCAGACCTGCTTCACCGCCTGTGAAGCGACTCCCCTGCAGGTGGGGAGCTGGGGGCTCGAACCGGGATCCTTAAACTGGTCTGTGCGCTTCGCGCCACGTGCGCTTAACCCACTGCGCTACAGCCCGACTCCCTATTTTTATTTATTTCCCTTTTGCTGCCCTTGTTGTTTTTTATTGTTGTAGTTATTATTATCATTGTTGTTATTGACTTAACTTTTTTTTTATTAGTGATTTAATAATGATTAACAAGATTGTAAGATAACAGGGGCACAATTCCATACAGTGCCCACCACCAGAGTTCTATATCCCATCCCCTCCATTGGAAGCTTCCCTATTTTTACCCCTCTGAAAGTACAGACCAAAGGGGATGCAGAAGGTGGAAGGTCTGGCTTCTGTAATTGCTTCTCTGCTGAACATGGATATTAGCAGGTTGATCCAGTTCCCCCAGCCTGTTTCTGTCTTTCCCTAGTGGTGTAGGGCTCTGGGGAGGTGAGACTTTGGGACATGTACGTTGGTGAGGTTGTCAGCCCAGGGAAGTCAGGATGGTATCATAGTAGTGTTTACAAGTTGGTGGCTGAAAGGCAGTAAGATATAAAGCAGGACGAATTATTTAGTAAACAGGAACCCAAAGGTAAGAATAGAGCAGATGAAATCAGGGGTCTTCATTTGGGAAGAAGCTAGGAAGTCTATTTTAGGTACACTCTAAGGGGTCCATGACTTTAGTAATTTTTGCCTGAGCCCTACAGCTAACATGCAGGTGGGATAAAAATATTGCCCGAGAAGATGGTATCAGAGTTGAGAATAGGACTAGAAAGGTGCATAAGGACAGAGAGTAGCTTCCAGACATGAGGAAAGTATATAGGTACCATTAAATGGTGACCCCATCAATCTGAGCTAGGGCCCATATATTTAGCATAAGAGCCTGTATGACCTCTGAGTCTCTGTCAATTTTCATTTATATACATTTTTTTTTTTTGAGAAAGAGAGAGCGAGAGGGAATGATGGAGAGTTAAGAGAGGAGAGCCATCAAAGCATCACTCCATCCTCCATGGAGTCTCCCCTGCCCCTGTGCTGTTCATAGTTCTGTCATGTGATCTGGCATCTGATACCTGCAATGGTAAGACACTTTTCTCTCTCCAAGGAGCCACTACTTGAGCCCTATTTATCTTTTTTTATTTAATTATTTTTAAATTTTTATTTATAAAATGGAAAGTTTGACAAGACTTTAGGATAAGAGGAGTACATTTTCACATAATTCCCACCACCAGAACTCCACATCCCATCTCCTCCCCTGATAGCTTTCCCATTCTTTATCCCTCTGGGAGTATGGACTCGGGGTCATTATGGGGTGCAGAAGGTGGAAGGTCTGGCTTCTGTAATTGCTTCTTCTGCTGAATATGGGCGTTGGCAGGTCGATCCATACTCCCAGCCTGCTTCTCTCTTTCCCTAATGGGGCGGGACTCTGGGGAGGTGGGTCTCTATGACGCATTGGTTGGGTTGTCTGCCCAGGGAAGTCAGGTGGACATCATGGTAACACCTGGAACCTGGTGGCTGAAAAAGAATTAAGATATAAAGCAGAACAAATTGTTGACTATCTTATTTATTTATTTATTTATTTATTTATTTATTTATTTATTTATTTATTTTTGTGCCTCCAGAGTTATCGTTGGGACTCAGTGCCTGCTCTACGAATCCACTGCTCCTAGAGGCTATTTTTCCCTTTTGTTGCCCTTGTTGCTTATCCTTGTTGTGGTTATTATTATTGTTGTTATTGTTGCTGTTGGATAGGACAGAAAGAAATTGAGAGAGGAAGAAAGACAGACACTTGCAGTCCTGCTTCACCACTTGTGAAGCGACCCCCCTGCAGGTGGGGAGCCGGGGGCTCAAACCAGGATCCTTATGCCGGTCCTTGTGCTTTGTGCTATGTTTGCTTAACCCACTGCACTATTGCCTGGACCCTGATTATTTATCTTTTAACTACTGGGAATTATAAAGTTCTTCTAAACATAGTTTACTATTACAGATTATTATTTTTAAAAATGTTTATTTATTGGATAGAGCTAGAGAGAAATTGAGAGGGGATAGGGAAATAGAGGGTAAGAGACAGAGACATCTGTAGCCCTCCTTCACCACTTGTGAAGCTTTCCCTCCTGGGTCCTTATGCACTGTAATGTGTGAGCTTAATTAGGTGCAGCACTGCCTGGGCCCCCCTTACGATTGTTTTCTAAGTGTTCCTGACATTTGTTTAATTGAGGTAAATTGGCTTACAACACTATGTTACAGGAGGCAGATAAACATATTTTTAAATGTTTATTACCACAAATTACCAGTAACTCTCCATAAACATTTACCTTTGCTCTCTGTTTCACACTCCTCTGGCAATCTCTGTCCTACTATCAAAATCCAAGGATTTGGGAGTCAGGCGGTAGTGCAGCAGGTTACGTGCACATGGTGCAAAGCACAAGGACCGGCCTAAGGATTCCGGTTCGAGCCCCCGGCTCCCCACCTGCAGGGGAGTCGCTTCACAGGCGGTGAAGCAGGTCTGCACGTGTCAGTCTTTCTCTCCCCCTCTCTGTCTTCCCCTCCTCTCTCCATTTCTCTCTGTCCTATCCAACAACGATGACATCAATCATAACTACAACAACAAGGGCAACAAAAGGGAATAAATAATAATAAATAAATATTTTTTTAAAATCCAAGGATTTATTTAGTCTTTTTTTTTTCCTCCAGGGTTATCTCTGGGGCTGGCACCACCAATCCACTATCCACTGCTCCTAGAGGCCATTTTTTCCATTTTATTGGATAGAACAGAGAGAAATTGAGAGAGAAGAGGGAGATATAGAGGGAGAGCAAAATAGACATCTGTGGTTCAGGAGATGGCACAGTGGATAAAGCACTGGACTCTCAAATGTGAGGTCCTGAGTTCAATCTCCAGCAGCACATGTACCAGAGTGATTGCTGGTGCTCACATGGAGTGGCTCCAACCAGGGGATAAGCCTCTGACCCACCCTCGCTGGTTCTAGGGACCGCACGACTCAGAAAGAGGCATCGGGTAATATTCTGGGATGAACATTCATTTATTGGGAGAAGAGTACAGGTGTTTATAGAGAGGTAAACAAAGAACATTTTTCACATATGTCAGAAATTACAGGTTTCTTAAAGGTCAGCTTGCCCCTATGGTAGGGGGCTGGTATGACAAGAATTGACGAGATACATAAAGGTCAAAACAATCAGTCTCCATGATGTAGGCGAGTTAATTATCCAAAGGCATTTGAGAGATGCATAGGGGTTAAACCAGTAAGGTGAGGTAGAGAAGAAGAAAAACAAAGATTGATGTAAATCACAGATATCAAAGGACACAAGGAAATAGAATTTGGGGTCTTACTGCTTGGTGTTGGTGAGGTGTGTGATAGAGTGTGTTCTCCTTTATGATCAAAAGGTGAAGTGGATGTGTGAACTTTGAGTGAATCCTCAATCAGGCAGCCATTTGGCCTACTAGCAGGGGGAACTAAGTGTGAGAGGCTTGTAGGCTTTCTGTGATCTTGAGAGACTAACAAGGAGAAACTGAGTCTGGGAGACTTTTCCCTCTTGGCTCATCTCTATAAGGAGAGAGGCTAACAAGTGGGTGTCTTTCCAGACCTCTATCCAGGGATGGGAGAGCTCCCCTAAGCTCTACCAAGCTTTCACATAGTCCCACAAGTGATGTCTGGTTCTTTCTTTCTCTGCCTATCTTTCTCATAAATAAATAAATTATTTTAAAAAGAAGAAGAAGAAGAAAAAGAAAAAGAAAAATAGACACCTGCAAACCTGCTTTGCCATTTGTGAAGCATCCCTCTGGCAGGTCGTGAGCTGGGGGCTTGAACTGGAGGGGTCCTTGTGCTCAGTACTATGTGTTCTTAACTGCGTGAACCACCGCCCAGACCTTATTTAGGGTTTTCCTTTGCTTTGTTTTTCTATATTCCACATATTATTGACATTATTTAGCATCTATTTTATTTCACTTGCCCTTTTTTCTTTTTCTTCAGGAAGAAATTATTTATTTATTCATGAGAAAGACAGGCAGAGTGAAAAAGAACTAGACATCACTCTGGTACATGTGCTGCCGGAGATTGAACTTAGGACCTCATGGTCGAGAATCAAGTGCTTTATCCACTGTGCCACCTCCTGGACTACTCCTTTTTTTTTTTTTTTTTAGTTCTATGTGTGTTGCTGAGAATGACAAGTTATCTTGTATATTTAGATATTTTATTTTATTTTATTGAGACAGAAATAGAGAAGGATAAGGCACAGAGAGAGGAAGAGAGAGAGAGAGAGAGAACTGCAGTCTTACTTGATCATTCAAGAAGCTTCCCAGGGAGTCAGGCGGTAGCACAGCCGGTTAAGCGCACGTGGCGCAAAGCGTAAGGACCGGTTTAAGGATCCTGGTTCGAGCCCCCGGCTCCCCACCTGCAGGGGAGTCGCTTCACAGGCGATGAAGCAGGTCTGCAGGTGTCTGTCTTTCTCTCCCCCTCTCTGTCTTCCCCTCCTCTCTCCATTTCTCTCTGTCCTATCCAACAACTACAACTTCAATAACAATAACAATAATAATAATAAAAAACAAGGGCAACAACAGGGAAAATAAATATTTAAAAGAAATTGAAAAAAAAAAAAAAGCTTTCCCCCTGCAGGTGGTGATTAGGGGCTTGACTCTGGATCCTTGTGCATGATAACATGTATACTCAACCAGGTGCACCACCACCTGGCCCATATATTAAATATTGAATTGCAATATTGTCCCCATAAAATGTGTTTTGAAGCATTGCATCTTCCTTTTTTTTGTTTTTTGTTTTTTTGAACTTTTGAGAAGGTTAGATAGCACATTATCTTCAAAGGTTTGACAGAACTCACTAGTGAAATCATCAGGTCCTGGGCTTTGGGGAGGGGAAGGGAAGAGGCTTGCTGACTTTAAATTTACTTGCTTGTAATTTGCCCATTTAGATTTTCTAGTTTCTCCCGATTCAGTCTTGGGAGATTGTATGATTCTAATAATTTTCCCATTAGTCTGATTATCCAATTAAACATGTTTATAGGAGTTTCTTAGATCTTTGTATTTCTGTGGTGCTGTTGTAATGATTCCCCTTTAATTTCTATTAATTAGAATTTTCTCTCCTTTTTCTTTATCCTAGCTGACAGCTCTTCACTTTCATTTATCTTTTTAAAGAATTAACTTTTCTTTCAATGTCTTTAAAAAAAATAATTAATCAATTAATTAATTTACTGCCTTTTGTTGCCTCCTTTTTTAGATTAAAAAAAATTTATTAGAAAGATAGGAGGAGAGAAAGAACCAGACATCACTCTGGTACATGTGCTGCCAGGGATTGAACTCAGGACCTCATGCTTGGGAGTCCAATCCATAATCCAGTGTACCCTGGAACCCCATCTCTCTGGAGCCCTGTCCCTACTAGGGAAAGAGAGAGACAGGCTGGGAGTATAGATCAACCTGTCAACACCCATGTTCAGTGGAGAAGCAATTACAGAAGCCAGACCTTCCACCTTCTGCATCTCATAATGACCCTGGGTCTATACTCCCAGAGGGATAAAGAACAGGAAAGCTTTCAAGGGAGGGGGCAGGATACGGAGTTCTGGTGGTGGCAACTGTATGGAATTTTATCCCCCATATCCTATTGTTTTGTCAGTATTTACTACTTTTTTACGTTATAAATAAATAAAGAAAGAAAGAAAACATGCTATTTTAGCTTCTTCACAGACAATTAGCTGTTGTTTTCTTCTCTGACTTATTAATAAGGTGAATTAAATTAGCAGATATCCTAATTTGAATTACCCTTGTCTACTTGAGGGAAAAATCTCATTAGGCCGTGTTTATGACTATCTTAACGAGCTTTAGTATCAAATTTGCGGACATTTCATTTAGTCGATTTGCAGAAGCATTCACACAGACGGCCACTCACTTTCCTTTTTCCAAGCCCTCTGTGCACCAGATCCGCCCCCTCCAGTGGAGAGTCACTTGCTTGGCAGAGTCCTGCACAACGTGGAACTCTGTGCCCATCCAGGCTGCTGTCGACTCACTCACCAGTGGAGTTTGTAATCACTGGAGCTCGGTGCCAGTACTACGAATCCACTGCTCCTGGAGGGTATTCCCCCCCCCCCATTTTATTGGATAAGACAGAGAGAAATTGAGAGAGGAGGGGCAGATAGACAGGGAGAGAGAAGGTTAGACCCTTGCAGACCTACTTTGCCGCTTGTGAAGCATCCGAGCTGTGGGTGGGGAGCCGGGGGCTCGAACCCAGATTCCTATGCGGTTCCTTGCGGGTAGTGCTTGACCAGGTGCGCCACCATCTTCCTACCACCCCCCTCCCCGCCCCCGGTAGTTTTTCATAACGTATAACTCTTCGTTTTGCACATTTTCATAGGTGGTGTTTTTTTTTTAAAGGTAGAATCTTTTTTTAAAAAAATCTTTATTTATTTGTTTCCTTTCGTTGCCCTTGTTTTAATGTTGTAGATCTTATTGTTGTTGTTAACTGAGGTCGTTGTTGGATAGGACAGAGAGAAATGAAGAGAGGAGGGGAAGACAGAGAGGGGGAGTGAAAGACAGACACCTGCAGACCTGCTTCAAGGCCTGTGAAGGAGCTTGAACCGGGATCCTTACGCTGTTCTGTGAGCTTTGCACCACAAGTGCTTAACCCACTGCGCCACTGCCGGACTCCCAGGTGTGTGTTTTTAAAGAAATATTTATTTGTTCCCTTTTGTTGCCCTTGTTTTATTGTTGAATAGGACAGAGAGAAATGGAAAGAGGAGGGGGAGACAGAGGAGAGACAGACACCTGCAGACCTGCTTCACTGCCTGCGGAGCGAACCCCTGCAGGTGGGGAGTCAGGGGCTCAAACTCGATCCTTAGGCCGCTCCTTGAGCTTTGCACCACATGAGCTTAACCCGCTGCGCTACTGCCTGACTCCCCCTTGTTGTTTGTTTTATTGTTGTAGTTATTCTTGTCGTTGTTGGAAAGGGCAGAGAGAAATGGGGAGAGGAGGGGAAGACAGAGAGGGGGAGAGAAAGACAGACACCTGCAGACCGGCTTGACCGGTTGTGAAGCGACTCCCCTGCAGGTGGGGAGGCGTGGGCTTGAACTGGGATCCTTTCGTTACCCTTTGTTGGTCCTTTCACTTTGTGACACGTGCGCTTAACCCGCTGCACTACCACCCAACTCCCCAGGTGCGTATTCCTTTGATGAATAGAGAGGATGGGGTAGACTCTTTGGGGCTAGTCTTTGATTTAGAGAGAATTCACCATCTCAGTTTCTCACATGTAAAACGGGAGTGCTAGCACGCTTCTCAGAGGCTGTTGGAAAGTGTGTAACTAATAGACAATACTAAAAAAAAAAAATTGGGGCTGGGTGTGTTATACCCAGTTAAGCACATGTAGTACTAAGTGCAAGGACCCAAGCAAGAACCTGAGTTCGAGCTCCAGCGCCCCACCTGCAGTGGTGATGAGTGAGTAGTGAAGGAGGTTTCCAGGTGTCTCTCTTTCCTTCCCTATCACTCCTTCATCTCTCAATTTCTCTCTTTCCTATTACATAAAAAATGGGGGTGGTGGTGGTGGTGTCAGGAGCCAGCACTGAGCCTCTGGATAACCCCAGAGGCAAAAAATATATATATTAAAAAAAAAACTCCCTCCCTCCCCTTCACTTATTCCTCTCTTCCTTTCTTTTGATAGAGAAAGAGAGAAACTGAGAGGGGAAGGGGAGGTAGAGAGGGAAAGAGGGAAAGAGGGAAAGAGGGAGGGGGCAGGTGGTGGTGCACCTGGTTGAGTGCACATGTTACAGTGCTCAAGAACCCAGGTTCAAGCTCCTGGTCCTCACCTGCAGGGCGAAAGCTTCACAAGTGTTGAAGCAGTGCTTCAGGTCTCTCTCTGTCTCTCTCCCCCTCCAGGCCCTCTCTTTCTTTTCCTTCCTCTCAATTTCTGGCTCTCCATAAAGTCAATGAAGATGACTACCCCAGTGCCCTTTCCAGTCAGATAATAAAACTCTTGGGAGTTAAACATACATACATACATACATACATACATAAATAAATATAAAAAATAAACACAAAGGTAGAGAGGGAGAGAGATAGAGATAGAGAGAGAGAGAGGGAGAGAGAGAGAGAGAGAGACCTGCAGCACTACCTTACTTCTTGTGAAGCTCTCCCCACCCCACAGGTGGGGACCGGGGCTTGAACCCACTGCTAAGTTAGGGTTGAGATGGGAGTCATTTCTCTTGGGGGTCAGGGTTCAGAGAGTGGGCATCCCTATAGCTGGATGGGCTTGGTGGTAAGAGCCTGCTGTGTGAGAAAGAATACATTTGGTCTTTGTCCTAAGATCCTGGCATAAAGCTTCTAATGCTTTGAAATCAGTCTGTCTGTTTTATCAGCTCTGGCTTTTATGTTGTTCCTGGGGATTGAACCTCAAGCATGAATGTCCTTTGTGTAACTACCATGTTAACTCCCTCACCCTGGAGTTTCTTCTTTAATTTTTAAAAAAATATTTATTTACTTATTTGTAATTTTTTATTACATTTATTTATTTATTGGATAGAGACAGCCAGAAATTGAGAGGGAATGGGGACTGATAGAGAGGAAGAAAGACAGAGAGACACTTGCAGTACTGCTTCACCACTCACAACGCTTTCCCCCTGCAGGTGGAGGTCGGGGACTCAAACCTGGGTCCTTCTGCAGTAATATGAGTTTACATGAGTGAACCCAAAGACAGGATGTTGGTGGCTGTCCTACAGAGCTGACCCATGCAATTGGGTTGGGGCTTTGAGAACTGTGGTAAGAGTCCAGCAGTTCATTTGGTTATGCCTGTGTAGTTGATTTTTTTTCCAGATAGAGACAGAGATTGAGGATAGAGATTCAGACATACGGAGATAGAAATGAGTGAAGGCATCACAGTACCAAGACTTTCTTTAGTGCAGTGGGAACCAGGCTGGAATTTAGGATTAAAACTCAACACCTACACTGTCTTCAGTGTGAGAGAGGTCGGGCTTGACCTCCGGCCATACCTATTACAAAGCAAACACATTATCAAAGTGAGCTATTTGCTGGTCCCAAGTCAAAGGCTTAAAGCAGTACTCTCACACTAATGTACCTCCAAGAACCCTTCACAAAATTACAGTGATTTGGGAAGCGGAGCAGTGGATAAAGAATTTAGCTATCAAAGATGAAGTCCTAAGTTCAGTCCCCAGCATTACATGTGCCAGAGTGATGCTCTGGTTCTTTCTTTCTCTTTTGCTCTCATAAATGGATGGATAAACAAACAAATCTCAAACAAACAAAACAAGATTATGCCAACTACTCCAGGTTGGAGGAATCTGCAAAAGTACAAGCCCAGAGCTGGCAACAGGACACCTGACCTGCATCACCCAGGGCGATCATCCCACTATTCAGTCAAGAGAAAGATCCGGGACCAGGTGGTGGCGCTCCTGATTGAAAGCACATGTTACAACGAACAAGGACCCAGTTCAAGCCCCCGGTCCCTACCTGCAGAAGGAAAGCTTTGCAAGTGGTGAAGCAGGGTTGCAGGTGTCTCTCTTTCTCTCTCCCTCTCTATCTCCCCTACCTTCTCAATTTCTGACTGTCTCTATCCAATAAATAAGGATAATTACAAAAAAATTAAAAAAAGAGAAAGATCCACAAAAGTTTTATTAACACAAATATGAAATGCAGTATGGAAAATTTATGGAGGGGACCATGCAGTGGCACACCCAGTTAAATACACATAGTACTGTGAGCAAGGACCCACACAAGGATCCAGGTTTGAGCACCCTCCCCCCCAGCTTCCCACCTGCAGTGGGGACTCTTCGCAAGTGGTGAAGCAGGTCTGTAGGTGTCTATCTTTCTCTCTCCCTCTCTATCTACTCTTCCTCTTTCAATTTCTCTGTCCTATTGAGTAAAATGAAAAAGAAAAAAAAAACAAGAAAAAAAATTTATGGAACTCTGTGACTTGGGAGCTCTGTGGACTGACACCAGTCTTATGGGTGGAGTCCTAATGGAGGTTCCAGCTGCATGAGGGAATATAAAAACCAAGGGCTGATGTAGATGAAGATTGAATTGTTTAACTTATCATCTGATCAGTTAATGAATTAATAAGAGACATACAGGGAGAAAGATCAGAACAGTGTTCAGCTCTGGCTTATGGTGGTGCTGGGGATTGAACCCAAAACTTCAGAGCCTCAAGCATGAAATTCTATTCCATAACCATTGTGCTATCTATTTCTGTGGCTCCAATCTACTTACTCCTCCTCCTCCTACTGTTGTTGTTGTTATTTTACCAGAGCACTGCTTACTCTGGTTTATGGTGTTGTGGGGGACTGAACCTGGGACCTGGGAGCCACAGGCATGAAAGTTGTTTACATAACCAATGTGCTATAATTTTTACCCAGATCACGAACCATTTAGCTAGGCTTTCTGTGAGGAAATTGTGTCCCTTCTACCTGGATGTTAGTTCTGATGGGAATGATTCTTCTACTTGGTACTTCAAACTCTACACTTGTGGGTAATGTCCTATAGTTAAGAGTTCAAGGTGGGGGGGCCAATCGGTGGCGCACCTGGTTAAGCACACACACACTACAGTGTGCAAGGACCCAGGTTCAAGCCCCAGGTCCCCACCAGCAGGGGGGAAAGCTTCACAAGTGGTGGAGCAGGGCTGCAGGTGTCTCTCTGTCTCTCTCCCTCTCTACTCACCCTCACACTCTCAATTTCTGTCTCTATTGAATAACAAATAAAATAAAAAAAAAAGAAGTTCAAGGTGGATAAAAATGAAAGTCTGGACAACATCTGATGCCTGAACAGGCTTTTTAGAAAGTGACTACATCTCCCTGAATGTGTGATGGGTGGACATTTCACTGAAGTGGGTGTTTTTACTCTTTTTTTTTTCCTATTTTTAAAATTTTTATTTTTTTTGCCTCCAGGGTTATGGGAGCTGGGGCTCGGGCCGGCACTATGAACCCACTGCTCCCGGAGGCTATTTTTCCCATTTTGTTGCCCTTGTTGTTGCCTTTGTTGTGGTTGCTATTGTTATTGTTTTTATAGCTGTTGTTGTTGGATAGGACATAGAGAAATAAAGAGAGGAGGGGAAGACAGAGAGGAGGAGAGAAAGATAGATACCTGCAGACCGGCTTCACCGTTTGCAAAGCGACCCTCCCTGCAGGTGGGGAGCCGGGGGCTCCAACCGGGGTCTTAAGCTTTGCGCCACGTGCGCTTAACCTGCTCCGCCACTGCCCATCCCCCGGGTGTTTTTATTCTTTAAGAGGAATGGGAGTCAACTACTAGAAATATTGAACACAGGGTCAGGAGACTCCTTGGGACTCTTGGGCCAGACTGGACTAGGAAGGCCTGGCACAGACCCTCGGAGGTGGAATGTCTCCCCTGAGTGGGCAGTGGTCCAGGCTTCTGCCCTGGAGCCCCACCGCAGAACGCAGTTGAGCTGGCCCGCGTGTCCACACTGCCCCCTGGTGGCCATGTATACTGCTGGCTACTTCTGCTTCTAGAACAGCCATATAGAAAGCCTCAGAATTCTGCTAGGCCAAGAGCCCACCTGCAAGCTCAGTCTGGGGAGCTGGCAGCTATGAAGGGACTCACTGGTAGGGGAAAGGAGTCCTCCCAAGTCCAGGTTTCAGAACCTGCCCAAAAGGCATCAGGGAGATGAGCTGCATCCAGGCCACTTGGGTAGGGACAGGTCCAAAGGTAGAACTAAACATGGCCACCCCTGCTTCTCCCCTCCGTGTTCTCTTTCTCCCTCCTCCTCCCCTACCCCACCTTCCTATAGCGGTGTCTGTTAGCTGTCTCTTCTGTGATGTGCTCTCTCCGATTGGCTTGGGATATCTGGCAATTTAACTTAGCTCTGCAGGAAAAGGCCTTGTGAAATGAGGCAGAAGGAGTGAAAGGTGTGTGTGTGTGGAGTCAACGTTGGGCTGCAGTTCCTGAATGAGCTCCCAGATAGGTGGGTTCAGAAACCGTGAAAGCCAAATGCATCCTTGCATGTACTATGGGTGGCTTCCGTTAGATAAAATGATCACAGTTGGGAGGGGGAAGGAAGATAATGTTTATTTTGAAGACTTTATTTATTTATTAATGAGAAAGCTAGGAGAGAGAGAGAGAGAAAGAACCAGACATCACTCTCGTACATGTGCTGCTGGGGATTGAACTCAGGACCTCATGCTTGAGAGTCTAGTGCTTTTAGCCACTACGCCACCTCCCGGACCATGAGAATTTTTATTTTGCTTTCAGAATCAGTGTTACATTTCGGCTCAGAGAAAAGGCCAAGGCAAGAGCTCTGGGGTTTTCCTCAACACAGTCCAGGGCAGAGGTGTCTTTATAAACTAGCAAGGAGAGAAATTTGTGTGATGGACATCGCCACACTCACAATTTGAAGCAATGAGACACTTGTCTGTGAGGGCATATGTTAGTGGGTTGATGCAAATGACACATGGTATCTTACACATTATCTCTTGGACAAAAGACTTTTTTGTTGTTGTTGTTACTGCCACCAGGGCTATCTCTGGGGCTCAATGTTAGCACTAGAACCCACCATTCCCTGTGGCCATTTTTTCTCTCTGTCTCTCTCTATTAGACAGGACAGAGAGAAATTGAGAAGGGAGGGAAGGATAATGAGAGAAAAAATAGACACCTGCATACTTCTTTCACCACTAATGAAGCTTCCCCCACCCCAGGTCCCTGCAAGTAGGGAGCTGGGGTTTGAACCTGAGTTCTTCTTCATAGTAGTAAGTGTGCTCAATTAGGACAGCCAACCCCTGAAAGACCCATTCTAAGTGAAAGGAAATGCAAAACAAGAGAAAAAAAAAGTATCTGTCCCCCATTTCATGTTTAGGTGGGAAGGAACCTCCTGGACTTCCACCGCTTCCCTTTGAGGCAAGAAGGCTGGACTCTAGAAGGGGGAGGGGAGCTTTTCTGCAGGTTGTGCCTAGTTAAAAAGAAGAGAAAAGAAAAAGAAAACTTCCTGTTCCTGTGTCTGAACTAGAAGTCCTGCAGAAGCATCCTCCCCTTGCTCCCCCAGTTTCATTCTGCATGTCTGTACTTTGGCTACTGTGAAGAATGCGGCAACAAACACAGGGTCACACATGTTCTTTTAAATAAGTATTCTTCTGCCCATTGGGTAGGGCTACATGCCCTGGTGTGTCACTACTGGATCATAAAATATTTCCACTATTTTATTTTATTTTTTATTGGGGAGTTAATGTTTTACATTCAACAGTAAATACAATAGTTTGTACATGCATAACATTCCCCAGTTTCGCATGTAACAATACAACCCCCACTAGGTCCTCTGTCATCCTTCTTGGATCTGTATTCTCCCTACCCACCCACCCACCCCAGTCTTTTACTTTGGTGTAATACGCCAATTCCAGTTCAGGTTCTAGTTGTGTTTTCTCTTCTGATCTTGTTTTTTAATTTCTGCCTGAGACTGAGATCATCCCATATTCATCCTTCTGTTTCTGACTTAGTTCTCTCAACATGATTTTTTCAAGGTCCATCCAAGATCGGCTGAAAACGGTGAAGTCACCATTTTTTACAGCTGAGTAGTATTCCATTGTGTATATATACCACAACTTGCTCAGCCACTCATCTGTTGTTGGACACCTGGGTTGCTTCCAGGTTTTGGCTATTACAAATTGTGCTGCCAAGAACATATGTGTACACAGATCTTTTTGGATGGATGTGTTGGGTTCCTTAGGATATATCCCCAGGAGAGGAATTGCAGGGTCATAGGGTAGGTCCATTTCTAGCCTTCTGAGAGTTCTCCAGACTGTTCTCCACAGAGGTTGGACCAATTGACATTCCCACCAGCAGTGCAGGAGGGTTCCTTTGACCCCACACCCTCTCCAGCATTTGCTGCTGTTACCTTTTCTGATGTATGACATTCTCACAGGAGTGAAGTGGTATCTCATTGTTGTCTTGATTTGCATTTCTCTGACAATCAGAGACTTGGAGCATTTTTTCATGTGTTTCTTGGCCTTTTGGATCTCTTCTGTGGTGAATATTCTGTCCATGTCCTCCCCCCATTTTTGGATGGGGTTATTTGTTGTCTTGTTGTTGAGTTTGGCAAGCTCTTTTTATATGTTGGTTGTTGTCTGATGTATGGCATGTAAAGATCTTCTCCCATTCTGTGAGGGGTCTCTTGGTTTGGGTAGTGGTTTCTTTTGTTGTGAAGAAGCTTTTTAATTTGATGTAGTCCCATAGGTTTATACTTGCCTTGGTCTTCTTTGTAATTGGATTCGTTTCATTGAAGATGTCTTTAAAATTTATGCGGAAAAAAGTTCTGCCAATATTTTCCTCTAAGTATCTGATAGTTTGTGGTCTAACATCCAAGTCCTTGATCCACTTGGAATTTACTTTTGTGTTTGGTGAAATATAGTGGTTCAGTTTCATTCTTCTGCATGTTTCAACCCATTGTTTCCAACACCATTTGTTGAAGAGACTCTGCTTTCCCCATGTAATAGTCTGGGCCCCTTTGTCAAAGATTAGATGTCCATAGGTGTGGGGCTCAGTATTTCCACTTTTACTGAAGCTCTCCCTACACTGAACTTGCCAAAGCAAACAAACAACCAAACAAATGAAACATAGGCAACTAAGTTCTCTCTCAGACTTTGTGAGAACTATGGTGGTTATGGGGGGAGGTGTAGCTGGTCGTAGAACTTTGGTGGTGGGCACAGTGTGAAAATATACCCTGTAAATCTTAACTCTTTTAGTTTTGCCAATCATTATCAAATCACTAATTTTTCTTTTTTACCTAAAAGCAAATAGAGGGGCCAGGTGATGGCACTCCTGGCTGAGTGCACATGCTACAATGTATAAGGGTCCGGGTTTGAGTCCTCGGTCCCCACCTGCAGGGGGAAAGTTTGTGAGTGGTGAAGCACTGCAGGTCTCTCCCTCCCCTCTCCCCCTTTCTTCTCAATTTCTGGTTGTCTCTATCCAATAAATAAATATATGTAATATATCTTAAAGCAAATAGTTCCACTTTTTATCTTATGGTGAATGCTATTTAAATTGAGGTGAGGGGGGTCAGGCGGTAGCACAGCAGGTTAAGCACACATGGCATGAAGTACAAGGACTGGTTTAAGGATCCTGGTTCGAGTCCCTGGCTCCCCACCTGCAGGAGTGGGGGGGGGGTTGCTTCACAAGTGGTGAAGCAGGTCTGCAGGTGTCTGCCTTTCTCTCCTCCTCTCTGTCTTCCCCATCCTCTGTATTTCTCTCTGTCCTATCCAACAACAATGACAGCAATAATAACAATAACAACAACAACAATGATAAACAACAAGGGCAACAAAAGGGAAAAAATGGCCTCCAGGAGCAGTGGATTCGTAATGCAGGCACCGAGCCCCAGCAATAACCCTGGAGGCTGAAAAATAAATAAATAAATAAATAAAGTGAGGTGAGAAGTTCAGTAATAGGCACTGTTTTTGATATGTGTGCTTAACCAGATGCACAACTGCCTGGCCCCCAAGAGGTACTGTTTGTCAATGCTTACTAAATGTAAAGCAATTTATTTGTGATTGCTTTGTTACCAGATCAATATAAGCAAGTTTCAGATGGACTTTTTGCACGTTGTAGCAATGTCTGTGTTACTACAGACCGTTCTTTGCATTATATGAATCTAGCATTCACTTGACCTCTCTTGCAGCTATCGGGATAGAGAGACTCTGGTGGTGACAGCAGATGGTTGAACGCGGACATTTCCCATCATCACTGTCTATTTAACTTTTTAGAATTTGTTTTAATTGTTTTTATTGCCACCAGGGTTGCAGTGGGGGCTCGGTGCCGGCACTACAAATCTTCTGCTTCCAGCAGGCATTTTTTCCTTCTTTCTATTTTATTGGACAGGACAGAGAGCAACTGAGAGGAAGAGTGGTGGTAGAGAAGGAGAGATAAAGAGAGACTCCTGTAGACCCACTTCGCTGCTCGTGAAACAGCCCCCCATCCTCCTGTTGCAGGTGGGGAGCAAGGGCTCAAGCCCAGGTCCTTGCTCCTGGCAATGTGTATGCTCAACTGGGTGCACTCCTACCCAGCCTCGGCTGTCCGTTAAAAGATAACAGGTGGCATTATCATGCTGTTGACTCACTGTGTCAGAACATGAGCTTCATGCCTGGCACATGGGACATACCCACAGCATGGTACTTCCTTGTATCCCTTTGGAAGAGAAAGTGTTTCAGCAAGACAGCTTCCAAAGGTGAAAGAGAAAGGTCCTAAGAGAAAGGTCCTAAATCCTCACACACACACACACACACACACACACACACACACACACACACACACACACACACACACACACACCTGCCCCACCCTGCTTAGATCACTGTCATCAGGTCCAAGGAGGAATAAAGACGTTGTGGGCTGTGTGTTGGCTCTCAGATGGATGTTGAGCTCCCTGGCCAGTGCCAAGACATCGCTGAGAGCCCATCAACTCAGTTTACTCTCCAGTCAGTATGATCACCTAGGTTTAGGGCAGCAGGTAAGGCGGTGCTGAGAACTAACTGCTCTGGAGTTTATTTAAAAAAAAAATCTTGCTTGGGGGGATTAATGTTTTACAGCTGACAGTAAATACAATAGTTTGTGCATGCATACTATTTCCCGGTTTTCCACATAACAATACAACCCCCACTAGGTTCTCTGCCATCATGTTCCTGCTCTGGAACTTTTGAATGGGAGATGGATTGGTTGTGGGGAGGGTCAAGGTGGTTAATCGTCGCCTGGGCCTGTGTCTGAGTGACACATTGGTTCAGTTCTCTTGAGGCTGAAGTCCCTGAGCAGCCTGTCCCAGTGTCCAGCAGTTCAATGGTCTCTGGAACTCACCCTTGGGTGTTTTGTTGAGATATAAGGAGGTATAATGGTGTTAGGTTTGTGCTTGTTCTTTAAAAAAAAATTATTATCTTTATTTATTTATTGGTTAGGCAGCCAGAAATGGAGAGAGAAGAGGGAGATAGAAAGACAGAGAGATACCTGCAGCACTGCTTCACCACTCGTGAAGCTTTCCCCCTGCAGGTGGGGACTGGGGGCTCAAACCTGGGTCCTTGTGTACTGTAATGTGTGTGCTCAACCAGTTGCGCCACCACCCAGCCCCTGGTATAATTTTTATAATTTTTATATACTTAGATATTTTTGAAATCATCTTTATTTATTGGATAGAGACAGCCAGAAATGGAGAGGGAAGTGGGTGATAGAGAGGGAGAAAGACACCTGCAACACTGCTTCACCATTTGCAAAGCTTTCCCCCGACAGGTGGGGAATGGGGACTGGAGCCCAGATCCTCGAGCATTGGTCCTTGAGCATTATAACATGTGTGCTCAACCAGGCGTGCCACCACCGGGCCCCTCAAGAAGTTTTGGAATGGGTTCTGATGCAGGGCAGACTGTTAGCAGAAGCAATTTTGGTGTCAGTCATGCCTGGACTCTTGTAATTACAAGAGTGTGACATTCACTTCCTGAAGGCGAGACAGCGAAGTCACTGCTCACACAGCGTCAAGAGCAGAAACAGTTAAGAAAAATAACGAGAGGCTACATTCCTGCTGCATGTTATCATGTGCGTTACACAGTGTTGGCCTTTCTCAAATGCGAGTACAGTAGAACAAAAGACACATTCCAGCACTGCAACAGAGGTATCGACTCATTCCTTTCTTTCTTTCTTTCTTTCTTTCTTTCTTTCTTTCTTTCTTTCTTTCTTTCTTTCTTCCTTCCTTCCTTCCTTCCTTCCTTCTTCCTTCCTTTCTTTTTCTTTTCTTTTCTTTTTTTTTTTTTTTGGTTAGATGCACCACTTTAAACGGAGATGGAATTGAAGTGTCGACATTTCTGGCAAATGGTCAGTTCTGTGTAGTGATTCTAGATGACTCCCCTGCCCTTGAGAAGTCATGCTAACAGTCTGTTGAATCCAGGCAAAGAGTTGAAGTACATGGAGATTTAGTTTCTCCACTGACCCTTTTTTTTTTTTTTTTAAGTAACTAGGAACTTCATGTCTTAGGCTTTTTTGTCACAATGTTTCTCTGAATGTGTCTTAGCCCTGTGTATAAATCAGCAGCCTATTACTAAAACCAAAAACAAACAAATAAACAAAAAAAACCAAAACCAAAAACAAACAAACAAACAAACAAAACTTCTCCTGCTAGGTGTCCAGGGACACCAGGGCAAGTCTTCCCCAGTACTGATTAAGAAAAGAAAGAGAGGTATGCCGAAATAACTCAGTTGGGAGAGCATTAGACTGAAGAAAAGAAAGAGAAATGATTCAAGTCAAATCATTTCCTTTGGAATCAACATTACACCTGACATCAAACCACTCCAGATGTCTATATTAGCTCTTCCCTTCCCTTTCCCATTCAGATTTTTTTTTTTTGTCTCCAGGCTTATTGCTGGGGTTTGGTGCCTGCATTGTGAATCCACTGCTCCTGGAGGCTATTTTTCCCTTTTGTTGCCCTTGTTGTCTATCTTGTTGTCATTGCTGTCATTACAGTTGGATAGGACAGAGAGAAATGGAGAGAGGAGGGGAAGACAGAGGGGGGGAGAGAAAGACGGACACCTGCAGACCTGCTTCACCGCCTGTAAGTGACTCCCCTGCAGGTGGGGAGCCGGGATCTGAAACCGGGATCCTTACGCCGGTCCTTGCACTTTGCACCATGTGTGCTTAACCCGCTGCACTACTGCCCACCCCACTCAGGTTTTATTTTTAATTAATTAATTGGATAGAGACAGAGAGAAATTAAGAGTGAAGGGGTAAGGCAGAGAGGGACAGAGACAGCGACACCTGCGACAACACTTCAGGGCTTGTGAAGTTTCTCCCCTGCAGTTGGGACCAGAGCTTGAACATGGGTCCTTGTCCACTGTAAAGTGTGTGCTTAACCAGGTGCACCACCCCCCTCAGATTTTGTACATGACCCCAAGAGTTAGCACCTTTCTGCTTTGTGAGGTCTTGTCCTTGAGGTTTGTCTCTTTCCTTTCCTTTCCTTTTTTTTTTTTTTTTTTAAAAATTTATTATCTTTATTTATTTATTGGACAGAGACAGCCAGAAATCAAGAGTGATAGGAAATTTCCAGATCTTAGTGCCTGGATATGCCAATAATCTGTACTTATAATGTGATTGCGACGCATCTGTAAGCAGGCCTCAGTACAGGACAGAGAGACTGAAAACATAATGTGTAGGCAGTCTGAGTAGGCTGGCCTTCACGGGGTGAACAAATGACAAGTAGAGACGGTGAAGGTCAGGCTGAGCCTTTACTGAAAAGGCAGCTTCAGTAACCCTGGCTAGCTCCTGCCCTCCTAAAAGGGACCTCCTGCCACCACCCCCCACCCCAGTGGTGTATCTTATGCTGAGGCAAAACTTTCCCAGACACACCTCTGCAGGAAAGATAACAGTAACTAAGGCAACCGGACCCTGAGCAATGGGTCCAAGTCTCACCCCTTTATCTTGCAGCCCTCCCTCCCTCCCTCCCTCCCTCCCTCCCTCCCTCCCTCCCTCCCTTCCTTCCTTCCTTCCTTCCTTCCCCTTCCCTACCTTCCTCCTTTCCTTCCTTGATTTCAAAGACTTTCATATCTGAGGATTTAAGGTCCGAGGCTCAAATTATGGCATTATCAGCCAGAGCTGGTAAAACAAACAAACAAGGGAGTCAGGTGGTAGCGCAGTGGCTTAAGCGCATGTGGCACAAAGCTCAAGGACTGGAAGGATCCCAGTTCAAACCCCGGCTCCCCACCTGCAGGGGAGTTGCTCCACGGGCAGTGAAGCAGGTCTGCAGGTGTCTCTCTTTTTCTCCCCCTCTCTGTCTTCCCCTCCTCGCTCCATTTCTCTCTTTCCTGTCTAACAACGATGTCATCAATAACAACAATAATAACTACAACAACAGAAAGACAGCAAGGCTAACAAAAGGGAAAATAAATTAAATAAACAAACAAACAGACAAAAATCAAACAAGCAAATAAACTGCCCCCTGATCCTGATGAGGTATTTCCAAGATGCTATGGTATCTGGTTAATAAGATTGGAGCGCCAATGGCATTTAAAAAGCTAATTGAACTTCATCCTTAATCATACTCCTTGTTCTTTCTCTGTGTTTATCTGTTCTTGGATTTCAGTGCTTACTTCTGTCAGACTTCTGGGGGAGGGGGAATAGAACCATTTCTAACTTCCACAGAAACAAAAGACAAACTTCCACAGTGCAAACATTCACAGATTATTTATTTTATTTTTTAAGCTTTTATTATTATTATTGTTTTGATGATGCTAGGAATTGAACTTAGGACCTTGAAAGTCAAGTGTCTTCTCCATTGTGCCTCCTTCTGGGCTGTGCTACTGTTGGTTCTGAACTTGGGGGTTCTTTTCCTCTTCAGTGACTTGGCACCTGGGGCATGTCTCAGCTCACATACAGAACATATGGAAATGTGAGACTGGAAGCTTGGTTTCTCCTTTGAATGACACAGCCTGGGCGATCTAGCATATGGGGACCTCTGTCCACATACGTCCATCATTTCCCAGGAAGAGATGCACAGGCAAAGGGAAGCTTGGTATGAAAGCAGGAGTGAAATGACCTGTTGGGTTGTGGGGGAGGCGGCTCCCTGGTGGCACCAAAGTTCCTGTGCCTTTACTCCCATGCTCCCCTGAGAACCAGCATTGTTTCCACAGAATCTAGAAGATAGTTTAGCTACATCCCCCCACCTTCCAAGCTTGTTTGCTTTGGTTGCATATGAGTGAAACTATTCAGCAGTTGTCTTTCACCTTTTTTACTTTATGAAACACAATCACCTGTTTGCTCAAATATTTCTGTTGTAGACTCCAGGATTCCAGTTGCTCTATAATATATATATATATATATATATATATATATATATATATATATATATATATATATTATTTATAAAATGGAAATATTGACAAGACCATAGGATAAGAGTGGTACAACTCCACACAATTCCCACCACCAGAACTCCGTATCCCCTCCCCTCCCCTCCCCTCATAGCTTTCCTATTCTTTATCCCTCTGGGAGCATGAACCAAGGGACATTATGGGGTGCAGAAGGTGGAAGGTCTGGCTTCTGTAATTGCTTCCCTGCTGAACATGGGCATTGGCAAGTGGATCCATACCCCCAGCCTGTCTCTCTCTCTCTTTCCCTAGTGACGCAGGGCTCTGGGGAGGTGGGGATCCAGGCAACATTAGTGGGGTCGTCTGCCCAGGGAAGTCAGGTTGGCATCATGGTAGCATCTGGAACCTGGTGGCTGAAAAGGAGGTAAGATATAGAGCCAAACAAATTGTTGACTAATCATAAACCTAAAGGCAAGAATATTGCAGATGAAGATTTGGGGTTTCCGTTTTGGAAAAAGCTAGTAGGTCTATTTTAGGTATATTCCAAGGGGCCCATGACTTTACTAGTTTTTGCCTGAGTCTGACAGCTAACATGCAGGTGGACTCAAGGTAGTGCTTTGGGAGCTGCTGTCAAAGTTGGAAAAAGGGCTCGAAAGCTGCATCAGGGAAGAGAGTAGCTCCTAAATATGGGGAAAGTGTATAAATAGTGTTAACTGTAAACCCCATCGATTTGATCTGGGGCCCATATTCAGCACAGGAGCCTGTGTAATCTCTGCATCCCTGTAGGTCTGAGCTCACATTCTGTGCTCATGGCTGGGAACATTCCAGGCTGCACTAATTAGCATAGATATTTATAGTATGATCTGTGACCTATTCTGAGATAGTTTTTGTATTTGGTGGGAGGTATGGATGCAAGTTTATTTTATTTATTAGTTAGTTAGAAATTTATTTTATTTATTTCTTTGATAGAGACAGCCAGATTGGAGGGGGAAAGGGGAGATAGGGGGAGAGACAAGGAGACAACCTGCAGACCATTCTCAAAGCTTTCCTCCTGCAGGTGGGGACCAGGGGCTTGACCCTGGGTCCTTGCACATTGTAACATGTGCACTCAACCAGGTGTTCCACCACACAGCCTGAAAGTTTTTTTTTTAATATTTATTTTTATTTATTTATTAGATACTGAGAAAAATTGAGAGGGGAGGGGAGATAAGGAAAGAGACAGAGAGAGGCACCTGCAGCCTTGCTTCACCACTTGGGAAGCTTCTCCCACTTGTAGGCGGGGACCAGGGGCTCGAACCTGGGTCCTTGCACACTGTAATGTGTGTGTGTTTAACCAGGTGTGCCACCACCTGGCTCCTGGGCCCAAAAGTTTTTAATTTTACACATGTATATGTGACTATTTTAGCACTATTTGTTGAAAGACTACCCTTTTCCACTGAATTGCCTTTAAATTTTTGAAAAAAGATTAGTTGTCTATTCATTTATAAGCCTATTTCTGTTTTCTGTTATGATCATTGACTCACTTTTTTCCTATCCAGACATCAATCCCAAAGTCTTGATTACTTCAGCCTAATAGAAAACTTGAGATAATTTAGTTTTGGCCATCAATTTTGATCCCTTTCAATGTTGTTTTTTTGTCATCACAGGTAGGATGTATTTATTTATTTTTTTAATTTTCTTTTTCTTTTTTTAAAACTTTTTAAATTATCTGTATTTATTTATCTGGTAGAGACAGCCAGAAATTCAGAGGGTAGGGGGTGACGGAGAGGGAGAGAGACAGAGAGACACCTGCAATGCTGCTTCACCACTTGCAAAGCTTTCCCCCCTGCAGGTGGGGACTAGGGGCTTGAACCCCAGTCCTTGTGCACTATAACATGTGCACTCCACCAGGTGCACCACCACCCAGCCCCAGGATGTATTTCTACATACATTTTTTTTTTTGCCTCCAGGGTTATTGCTGGGGCTTGCTGCTGGGACTACAAATCCACAGCTCCTGGCGGCCAATTTTTCCCCACTTTATTGGACAGGACAGAGGGAAACTGAGAGGAGGAGGGGGAGATAGAGAGGGAGAGAGAAAGACAGACACTTGCAGACCTGCTTGACCACTTGTGAAGCGACCCCCTTCAGGTGGGAGTCCGAGGTCTGGAACCTGGATCCTTGCGCAGGTCCTTGCGCTCAATACTATGTGTGCTTACCAGGGTGTATCACCCCCTGTAGACATTTTAAAACAAATTTCTTGTTAATTTTAATTTCTACCCCCAAATTGGGTATCAGTGTCTACCAAAAATGTTTGTATTTTGGAATTTCTTTGAATCTAGAGAACTATTAGGGAGGAATTGGCTTACCAGAGGAAGAAAGAGAGGGAGGGGAAGAAAGCATTCTTCAGGACATAATAGCAGAGAACTTCTCTAGTCTAGACAGCATAAAAGACATAAAGATTAGAAACTGAGAGGGGATAGGAGGTAGAGAGGGAGAGAAACAGACACTTGCAGCCCTGATTCACCACTTATGGAGCTTCATCCCTGCAGCTGGGACCAGGGACTTGAACCTGGGTCCTTGTCCACTGTAATATGAATACTTAAGCAGGTGCACCACTGCCTGGCCCAATGGCACTGAGTTTTTAAATGCTAAACCAAGCTTATACTCCTGGTAGGTCCTAGTTGTTATTGTTATATCATCCCTTTCTCTCTCTCTCTCTCTCTCTCTCTCTCGCTCTCTCTCTCTCTCTATATATATATATATACTATATACTATTGGGTTTGATTTTATAACATTTTGTTTAGAACTTTTACATGTATATTCATGTGAAAAATTGTTTTTAATTTCTTTTCTCATAACAGCCTTCTCTGGTTTTGATAACCATGAAGTGTAATCACACATTCACCCCAGGATAGACCAGGCTCTGAGCACTGAAATATTCAACCTTGTCACTTCCCAGATGTACATACTGACCCCAGTCCTGCTCTCCAGCTCAAATCCAGTCACCATAAATGGACAGAAAGCTAATTTTCTCTGGCCTTATCTCAAGACCGGGAGCACTATGTTCCAAAACTCTCACTTGGTTCAAATCTCTTTACCTACTAGGGTTATTATTTTTTTTTTCTGCTGATGTACTGGCACTGCCATTTTCAGTAGCTGAGTGAAATTCAGAATTTATTTCTCTCAGTGGGAAATCCACTGTGAGGTAGGTGCTTTGCGGGAAGCTGTTCTTTTCCATTACATGGATCACTGGACAAATGGCTGTAATATTTCTACAAGATTAACCCTTCTCTACAAGATGCAATCAGGGGGTAATATATATAGATATAGAAATGATCTATCTACCTATCTGATATTGCTATCAATACAGAATACATGGGACTAAAGGTGGGTGCAGTATAAAGACATAGATAGAGGTGTTTTCTTCTTTTTCTTTTTTAAAATTTCTTTACTGGGGAATTAATGTTTTACATTCAATAGTAAATACAATAGTTTGTACATGCATAACATTTCCCAGTTTTCCATATAACAATACAACCCCCACGAGGTCCTCTGTCACCCTTTTTGGACCTGTATTCTGAGGTGTTTCCTTCTGTTCATCAAAATTCTGTATCTCTACAGCTTTGAAATATGATACAGATGGCAAGGAGCCTAGCCAGCAGAAACTGAATATGATTCAATCTTGTTATTGCCTCTGAAAATAAATCAGAGCTGATATTCTGGGCTGAGTTTTCTCTGAGCACATGATCTCACTCAGTAAGATCATCTAAATATAGACTCCCAGAGGAATCATGGGAGATTGTCCACAGAAGCTATGAGCTGCCACCTGCGTTGTTGTGTCTTTTTCAGAAAGCTGTGGATTGACCCAGACATGAAACTTCCCTAAAGGTCAAGGTTTTTGTGCTCATTAAGTGAGGATCCTGTGAAGCTAGATTCTTCTTCCCAAGCAGAGAGCTTTGGACTCTCCACTTCTGCCTTGTGCCATGTTAGTTTGGAAACTTCAGCTGACAGGATGCCTGATAACATGGAGCCCCAACACCCTAGAACAGCCACCCTCTGTTATTTCATCTCAGCTGTCCATCCACAGTGGCACTAGCTCTAAAGCCTTCTCGGGGAGATGATCACTGCCAATCATTTGTCTATAAGCTAAGTGTCCATGGGGAGCCTGCTGGAGAAAGTTGTAATGGGAGGCTTTGAGAACAGGCTTTTTGAGACTTCTGAAGCTGTCATTAGTTCAGCAGATTATTATTTACCACATCTCTAGGTCCAGGGATTCTACACCAGGCACTGTGGGAAGCTAAGGAGGCTGGATTCCTACCCTGGAGTAGCTAATTACTCCCAGGGTTGTTAATGAAAGGTTTGCGCATGACATGTCAGAGGAAGATAAAGCATTTCCAGACGCAAGAAGGCTTCCTCCCTTCAGATGTCTCACTACAAGCACAGCAAAGCAGCCCTAGAAAAGTCAGTAATCTGGGTGCCACTAGGCACACATTTATCCGAGGTGCTGTCTTCTGGGGCCGAACATTCTATTTTATAAATTTTTATTATTAGTGACAGCACTGATTTACAAAATAATAAGATTTCAGGGTTATAGTTTCATACCTATATGTGATATATATACATGATTTGTGTATGTATACACTACCAAAGTTCCCATAGGGAAGAGTATTTTAACTCTCTCTCTCTCTAAACACACGCACACGCGCACGCACACACACACACAGAAACCAGAGACTAGCATTATACCCCAAGAGAAGGGCGAATTCAGATGAGTCTCAACCTTAGTGATAGTGACTTTGCTTAAGAAGCAGACCTCCAGGTAGTCACTTTATGGAAAAGCCCTGGAAACACCAGTCACTTAGTGAAGCAGTCACATTAGGAATAGTTAGGAAAATGTATTTGGTAATGTAAAATAATCTCAAGCATAATGAAAACACATTAGAAATATCACAATGATTTTAACCAAACCTCTGTGTGTCTGGTTTCTCTTTTTCTTTTCTTGGTTTAAATTTTATGGTTTATTATTAAGGTTTATCATTTTTAAAAGAGTTTATTTATTTATTTGATAGGATAGAAAGAAACGGAGAGAGGAAGGGGAGATAGAGCGAGCGAAACACCTGCAAACACCCTGCAGGTGAGGACTGGAGGCTTGAAACTGGGTCTTGTGTGCTCGACTGGGTGTGACACCACTGACCCCCACTGTTATCTATCTTAAAAGTTACAATTTACGATGGGGTCTACAGTCAACAATATTTATACACCTTTCCCATATTTGGGAGCTATTCTCTTCCTTGATCCAGCTTCCCGGCCCCCTTTCAGCCATGACATCATCTCCCCGGACAATAACTTGGGTCCACCTGCATATCAGAGGTCAGGCGCAGGAAAAAAACTTGAATAGTCATGGGCCCTATGGAATATAACTAAAATAGGCCTACTAGTTATCTTCAAACTGTAGACCCCCAAATCTTCATCTGCACTATTCCAGCCTTTAGGTTCATGATTAGGCAACAATTCGTTTGGCTCTATATGTTAACTCTTTTTGTCATCCATCAGGTTCCAGATGCTACCATGTTGCCAACCTGACTTCCCTGGGCAGACGACCCCACTAATGTGGCCTGGATCCCCACCTCCCTGCATCACAGGGAAAGAAAGAGATAGGCTAGGAGTATGGATCCACCTGCCAACGCCCATGTTCAGCGGGGAAGCAATTACAGAAGCCAGACCTTCCACCTTCTGTACACCATAATGTCCTTTGGTTCATGCTCCCAGAGGGATAAAGAATAAGAAAGTTATCAGGGGAGGGAATGGGATATGGAGTTCTGGTGGTGGGAATTGTGTGGAGTTGTACCCCTCTTATACTATGGTTTTTGTCAGTGTTTCTTTTTTATAAATAAAAATTAAAAAAAAATTTTTTATTTAAGAAAGGATTAATGAACAAAAACATAAGGTAGGAGGGGTACAACTCCACACAATTCCCACCACCCAATCTCCATAACCCATCCCCTCCCATGATAGCTTTCCCATTCTCTAGCCCTCTGGGAGCATGGACCCAGGGTCGTTGAGGGTTGCAGAAGGTAGAAGGTCTGGCTTCTGTAATTGCTTCCCCGCTGAACTTGGGCGTTGACTGGTCGGTCCATACTCCCAGTCTGCCTCTCTCTTTCCCTAGTAAGGTGTGTCTCTGGGAAGCTGAGCTCCAGGACACATTGGTGGGGTCTTCAATCCAGGGAAGCCTGGCCAGCATCCTGGTGGCATCTGGAACCTGGTGATTGAAAAGAGAGTTAACATACGAAGCCAAACAATTTGTTGAGCAATCATGGATCCCAAGCTTGGAATAGTGGAGAGGAAGTGTTAGGGAGGTACTCACTGCAAACTCTAATGTACTTCTGCTTTCAGGTATATATTTTGCAGTAGTTTATGGATACGTGTGCACATAAGCTCTCTCTCACAGAAACTGGTGTATATCTAGGTTATGGGACTTTGTTAGAAAGTGAACTACCTGAGATGAAATTAGAGTGTACTATAAAAGGAAAGGTCTCACCCGAGTGATGAAGCTGAAGGGTTGTCATTCCACTTGTGAAGTCTCTGGACACAGTCTGAGGTGAAGCATATTGAGGTGGCAATCGTTGCGTTGGTTAGGTTGTGATCAGCGGATGCAATATTATTTGGTTTGTATTGGGAGATGCATACGGGAAAGTGGGCCCTATCCAAGGGTTCCAGGACTGGGGGAAGTAGGGGCTCTATAGTGGAAACGTGAGGCTCCTGCTGTCTTAGGGTTCAAAAAGACAATCAATAGTTAATGTTATCATCACATTATTTGTTAATTGGGTTAACTTTGAAAAGTCCTTTTGTTATGGTTTGCTGTACAGTATCCAGTATCTTGTATATAGCTGTGCTATTGGATGCTTCTAATCTACTTGGTCTAGGCTTTTGAGAGAGTCCGCATATCAAATACACAGCCTATATATTAAAAGGATTCAGTTTGTGTTTTGAGAAACTTTGAGACATACAATTGATTTTCCCCCTCTCATATTAATTAACTACTGATTTATATGACTACATTTTGCTAGGAGTGTACATAAACACCATTCCCACCACCAAAGGACTGTGACCCATCCCTCCCGCCCACTCCCACCCCCCACTGGCCCAGGAAGCTGCATGTCTACCCCTCACCACTGGGTTTTTACTTTGCTGCCCTAATAAATAAAAATTTTAAATGTTACCATTTACTACCCCTTTTTAGAAAAAAAATTGTTAGTGATTTAATATTGGTTTACAAAATTACAAGATAACAGGAGAACAGTTCCACACTGTTCCCACCACCAGAGTTCTGTGTCCCTATTCCTTCCACTGGAAACTGCAGTGACTTTCCCAAGGTCACAGAAGTGGGCTATTATTTCTATAACTATTTTTTTATTCATTCATTTATTTATTTATTGCCCATATTGGTCCTGTCTTCTCTTCCTTCCTAAGTCACAACTACACCTATTACTACTTCCAAATGTCTTGATTCCTTTTCTCTCTCTGGGTCCTGATGGAGTTGGAGTTCAGAGCTTTCTGGTCATCTTTCCCTAACATTTCCCCCTCTGTGAATATAGACCAAAATTCCTTTTGGGGTGCAGAAGGTGGGAATTCTATGTCCTGTAATTGCTTCTCTGCGAGATGTGAGTGTTGGTAGGTTGAGCCATCCTTCTAGCCTCTTTCTGTCTTTCCTTAGTGTTTTTTTCTCTTTTCTTTCAGTATTTATTTTCATTTTTTATTTTATTTACTTATTTACCTCCAGGGTTATTGCCGGGGCTCGGTGCCTGCACTACAGATCCATTGCTTCTGGAGGTTATCTTTTCCCTTTTGTTGCCCTTATTGTTTATCATTGTTATTGTTATTACTGTTGTTGTTGGATAGGACAGAGAGAAATGGAGAGAGGAGGGGAAGACAGAGATGGGGAGAGAAAGATAGACACCTGCAGACCTGCTTCACCACCTGTGAAACGACTCCCCTGCAGGTGGGGAGCCGGGGGGCTTGAACTGGGATCCTTACGCTGGTCCTTGGCGCTTCTTGATGTGTACACTTAACCCGCTGCGCTACCGCCCGGCCCCAAGTTCTTACAAGCCTTCCAAACAATTTGCTTGCTTTTATTTTGTTTGGAATTTTGTTTTTGGCAAGTTCATATAAATCAGATCTCTAAATTCCATATAGGAGTGAGACCATCTGGTAATTAATTTTCTTTCATCTCTTTACTTCGCTAAGTATAATGAATGACCCCCCTCCCCCACCTATTTCCATCCATTTTGTCCCAAAGGACACAATCTCGTCTTTGTTTGATTGCAGAGTGATATTCCATGGAATATATATCCTATAACTTCTTTAGCCAGTCATATGTTGATGGGCATCTAGGCTGCTTCTACTTCTGGTCTATTAGGAACAATGCAACTTCCAGCACAGGAGTGCCCCTGCCTGGGTGTGTTACTGTCTGGAGAACTAGGTCTGTATGGATGTCACATGGCCTTCACCTCATGCAGTAGAGGCGCTGGCTAAGGTGGTTGTTCATTGGTGCGAGAGCACCCCAGCAATTGTGAAGTGGCAGCTGAGAGGGAAGTTGGATGGACCTTGTGGGCAGTGGACACAGGCTTCAGGGCATACCCATCCTGTCCCTGGCCATACGCAAGACCTGAAGAAGCCAAGGATTTCACCACGGAGCTAAGCTCACACCTGCAGCCCAGAAGCCAGAGAGATTGAATAGGTTTCTGAAGGAAGTGAGCAGGAGTTGGTCTGGCATTACCTCACATGAGAAGATTTTCCTCTTTTCTTCTCCAGATGCTACAGATGAACCTTTTGGCCCTCTGTTTGTGTGATGTCACTTGTTTTGTAATCTCTGGAAATATCCAGGAGAGATTTCTAAGGGAATGATAGTGAAAAAGTGGATAGCATCTTAGTGTCAGTTTTGACTATCAAGATTTCATGAACATCTTTTAAAAAATTTTTAAAGAATTTTTAATTTTTAGGGCAGCAAGTTAAGTGCAGGTGGTGCAAAGTGTAAGGACAGGCATAAGGATCCCGGTTCAAGCTCCCCACCTGCAGGGGAGTCGCTTCACAAGCGGTGAAGCAGGTCTGCCGGTGCCTGTCTTTCTCTCCCCTTCTCTGTCTTCCCCTCCTCTCTCCATTTCTCTCTGTCCTATCTAACAACAATGACATCAATAACAACAATAATAACTACAACAATAATAAAACAAGGGCAGGGCAGGGGTAGATAGCATAATGGTTATGCAAACAGATTCCCATGCCTGAGGCTCCAAAGTCCCAGGTTCAATCCCCTGCACTACCATAAACCAGAGCTGAGCAGTGCTCTGGTAAAAAAAAAAAAAAGGCAACAAAAGAGAATAAATAAATAATATTTAATTTTTTTGATTCTTTAATTTATTGGGTAGAGATAGCCAGAAATTGAAAGGGAAGGGTGAGATAGCGAGGGAGAGAGACAGAGAGACACCTGCAGCCCTGCTTCACCACTCACAAAGCTTCCTTCCCACAGGTGGGGACCGGGGGCTTGAACCCTGGTCCTTGCACATGGTAATGTGTGCACTCAACCAGGTGCTATACCCCCTGACCCCCTTTTAAAATTTTTATATTATCTTTATTTATTTATTGACTAGAGACAGTCAGAAATCAAGAGGGAAGGGGAAGATAGAGAGGGAGAGATAGAGACACCTGCAGCACTGCTTCACCACTCATGAAGCTTTCCCCCTGCAGGTGGGGACCGGGGACTTGAACCTGGATCCTCAAGCATTACAATATGTGAGCTCAGCCAGGTGCACCACCACCTGGCTCTAGACTTCATGAACACCTTTAGGTAGAATGTGCAAACCTTCTCAGGATCACTGGGTCTCCTGTTTAGGAATACTGTACTGGAGAAAATGTATATCTTCTAATTTAAGTGAAGAATTAAGAAATCAGTACATTTGGCTGTAGTAGTTTTCAATCCCAGGAGAGAAAAATTTTACAAAGTCTGTGGTTATACACCAGTGAAGCTTGGGATGTGTTTGGGAGCAGGTACAAATAATTCAGATCAAAGTGACATGCCAATGAAGCAAACTGGCTAATTCATGGATTTCTCCCTTTGATTCTGTCCCCCAGTCCCCCCGCCCCCAGTTCCGCTGTCAGTTTACTGAGGAAATGCTGATTTACAGGATTTTTGTTTTCACGAGGATATATTTCCACAAGACAAGTATTAGTATATTTCACCTTGGACAAAACCATGATCTGGTTCTGAAAACTTATGGTGATATTCGACTTCATTTTACCTATGCAGATACTAATTGTAAGAGGTCAAAGTATTGAAAACAGAGCTGGAGAAAAAACAGGAGAGGAAGGTCAGAAGGAAGGCTACTGGATTTAGGTTTTTCTTTAAATAAAGGCATATTTATTAAGGGGGAGGGGAGGGAGCAGGGAGAGAGAGAGGCAAAGAGAGAGAGAGAGGGAAAGAGAGAGAGAGAGAGAGAGAGAGAGAGAGAGAGAGAGATAAATGGCATGAAGTGTTGCCAGAGACTAAACTTGAGCCTTTGGGCCTTAGGCAGGCAAGCTGATTCTCTAACAGACTGAGCTATCACTGTATCACTGACGCTGGAATTAATCTTCACAGATCCCACATCACTGTGCAGAGACATGGCATGTTTTGGAGTTTTCTGCATGTGCTCAGAAGAGATAAGTTTTGGGAACAATTTTTCTGCATCTAGGACCAGATTCAATGCATTCCCCAAGGGATTCACAGTACTCAGAGAAACCCTGACAAGAAGTGGCCTCACTGTGGATATTCATACATTTTCAATGTTGCTGCTGTGTTTACTAGGAAACTGTGAAACCAAACTGTTGCTCTATTGGCCTGTTTGTCACTGAGATTTTTTTTTATGTGGCTAGAAATATTTGTCCAGTCTTTTCTAATCCCTATTTTCAAATTCGTAAATTGATTATAATACAAAACTATGAACTATACTTATTAGGAAGTAAACTACTAACTTCCCATGATGATAAAATAAATTTCTGTAATGTCATTTTTATAAATGAAGAACTTTATTGGAATCAGAGTCCTCTAAAAGATCAACATTTCCTTTTCACTAAGCCCTGGTTCCCAGCCCAGTTTCCAGAAGTATTTTGGAAAAATATCAACTTGTGATAGTGGTCACTCAGATATTTTTTATACATAGCCATATATTTAAGGCCAGCAGCTTCTCACTGAACTGTTATGGAATGAAGATAATGTCTTGATGATTATGCCAATGCCTTTCTTTTTTTAAAAAAAATTTTATTTATCAACAAGGGCAACAAAAGGGAATAAATAAATAAAAAAATTAAATTAAATTAAAAAAATTAAAAAAAATTAAAAAAAATTTTATTTATTTATTCCCTTTTTGTTGCCCTTGTTTTATTGTTGTAGTTATTATTGCTGTTGTTATTGATGTCATTATTGTTGGATAGGACAGAGAGAAATGAAGAAGGGGGGGAAAGACAGGGAGGGGGAGAGAAAGACAGACACCTGCAGACTTGCTTCACTGCTTGTGAAGCGATTCCCCTGCAGGTGGGGAGCCAGGGCTCGAACCAGAATCCTTACCCAGGTCCTTGCGCTTTGCGCCACGTGTGTTTAACCCGCTGCGCTACCGCTGGACTCCCGCCAATGCCTTTCTAAGATTAAATTTGAAAATGCAATGTGATTCCTTTAAGTTAAAAAGCCTTATTCTTTGTCACTTCTAGTTCAAAAATGATTGCATGCATATTGTTCTGAAACAGGATAGGACATTTATAAATCACTTGTGAAGCTACTAGCTCTTTTTAAAAATATTTATTTATTCCTTTTTGTTGCCCTTGTTGTTTTATTGTTGTAGTTATTATTATTGTTGTTGTTATTGATGTCGTCATTGTTGGGTAGGACAGAGAGAAATGGAGAGAGGAGGGTAAGACAGAGAGGGGGAGAGAAAGATAGACACCTGCAGACCTGCTTCACCGTCTGTGAAGCGACTCCCCTGCAGGTGGGGAACCAGGGGGTTTGAACTGGGATCCTTACGCTGGTCCTTGTGCTTTGTGTCACCTGTGTTTAATCTGCTGCGCTACCGCCGACTCCCTCTACTAGTTCTTAATCAGAACATATTAGTATATGCCTTTCCAACCATTTAATACACCTGTATGTGTACAATCTACACATACATGTATAGAACTTTTACACAAAATAGGGTATTAACTTTCAGTCTGACAATCCCAAGGCATTTCCTCTTCTTCTCCTTCTTTCTTCTTTCTTCTTCTTCTTCTTCTTCTTCTTCTTCTTCTTCCACTTCTTCTTCTACTTCTTCTTCTTCTTCTTCTTCTTCTTCTTCTTCTTCTTCTTCTTCTTCTTCTTCTTCTTCTTCTTCTTCTTCTTCTTTCTTCTTCTTCTTCTTCTTCTTCTTCTTCTTCTTCTTCTTCTTCTTCTTCTTCTTCTTCTTCTTCTTCTTCTCCTTCTCCTCCTTCTCCTTCTCCTTCTCCTTCTCCTTCTCCTTCTCCTTCTCCTTCTCCTTCTTATTCTTTTTTGCCTCCAGGGTTATCACTGGGGCTCAGTGCCTGCACTATGAATCTACTGCTCCTCGTGGTCATTTTTTCCATTTTGTTGGATAGGGCACAGAGAGAAATTGAGAGTGGGGGAGGAGATGGAGGGAGGGAGAGAAAGCAAGGCACCTGCAGACCTGCTTCACCACTTGTAAAGTGACCCTCCTGCAGGTGGGGAGCAAAGGCTGGAGCCTGGGTACTTGTGCAGATCCTTGCACATAGTACTGTATGTGCCTAGCCAGATGTTTCACTCATTAAGGTGTTTATTCTGAGTGTTTCAGGGAGCTGAGGTTCTCCTTGCTAGAGAGAAGCTCTGGCTGGCCCCCATGATAAAAGACCTGAGGAGAGACTCCTTGAGCACCTGGCAGAAGCATCTTTTGTTCTACAATGGTCTCTGAGGGAGGAGCAGGCACCTGAGTCAAAGAGGCTTTGCTGCTGAGTCAGTGAAGGGCATGGATGGGGTGGGCTAGCAGTGCTAGGTGCCATGGACTCTCGGTCAGGAGGAGAGCCTGTTGCTCAGCTCTGAATGTGGCTGGTGACCCGCGTGTGTTGTGCTGGGCACAGAATTCAGAGGAGGGGCTCAGGAAGCCTGTGACTATGAGGAAGAGGCAGGGGGCCCAGCAACCTTCTGATCCCCTTATGAGCGAGCGCTCTGTTGTCGGAGTTGAAGAGATAAGTAGGAAGAAGGGATGTGAAAGAGGACATTTCAAGCTGAGGGCTGAGCCTGATGTGAGTGTGGGTCTTGTTGCTGCTGTGTGTCATCTGTACGTTGTGCAGTGTTTGCTGCCTCATCTAGTCCACCTGAAAGGGCCTCCTGAGCTGTTGAGTCCACCAAACTGAATGCTCAGTTCATCTGAACGTAACCTCCAGACACACCCTGTGTCATGTGTGACCTGGTATCTCGGCACTGGTGGTTCAGTGAAGCCGATAAAAAAAAAACTGGCCAACCGGCCCCGGGTATAAATCAGACACAGAGACACAGGGCCACATGGTCTGTATCTGCTGCTCCCACAGGCCTCCTGTAGTGACTGGAGTGGAGCCTGGGTACAGGAAGGAGGGCCCCTATGTGGGATATTGCTTGGAACACAGGGAGAAGGAGTTCTAGACCCATAGATGTCCTGTGATCCCAGGTTCAAGGTCTGAGTCTCACCGCTCACCATGTTCTGAGTTCTCGCTGCCCATATGCCTGGTAACCACCATGTTCAGGAGGGTCAATTTCTGCTTGAATTCTGATGTTCTGCCTGACCCACTTATGGTTATAGTAAATATGGCTCCTCGGGATATAAGCCCCTCCCCTCATCATTACCAAATTCATTTGCTAAGATTTTACTTTGCTGTGTTCTTTCTCCAGAAATGTTGCTAGTGGTTCCAAATCTGATCTAGTGTCACTCTGTGTGCCTTTGGTACCCAGGCTCCCTCATCTTGGTTCTGTCCCAGGTAGTTATATGACTTTGGATAAATCAGTTTGCTTCTGACTTCTTAATCTGGAAATAGGAGAGAGTGAATCTCTCTTGCATGAGAACTATGTGATTCCTCAAACACTTTGAAAAATCTCTAACCAGCTTGCAACGTCTCCTCTAAGTCTTTCTAGGACAAAGGTAGGTGGAGATGACCTTAAGACTTAAACTTACCACTGCAAACTCTTTCTTGCTCTAAAGAAGAGCAAGTGAGTTTTAGATTGTGCAGGTCATGTCACATGACCAAGAACTAGTGGAATTGACCTAGGAAGGACAATGGCAATCAGCACTCAGAAGCTGAGAGAAATATATCATCATGCCTAGTTGTCCATGATCAAAAGGATAAATGGTAGAGACTCATTGGCTGCTTCAAAAGGAAACCAAACTCCCAGAAACTGAACTGTCCTGTATTCTGGCTCTCTGGACCAGGCACATTGGGACCAGACCTTTCCAGCCCAGTGAGAAAAGGTTTGGGCTTAAAAAAAAAAGTATCCTTTTACTTAAAGGGTTAGAAGTTTACCATACAGTTGCTAACACATAGGAACAACTTTTCATCTCCCCAAGTGTCTGAAAAAACACTCCCCAAGTGTCTGAAAAAACACTCTCACCCCCAACAAAGTTCTCTTCCACCATCATGCACCAGGGCCCCAAAACTCCTTCTAACCAGCCCCCAGCCTCCCTTTTCAGAGGGCCTTGCTTTGTCGAAGTCCACCAAACCCAGCTCAAGCTTTACTTGGAGAGAGAGACTGGCAAAGTTCAGAGGGACTGCCCTGGACTCCTACAAGGTCCAGCTACAAACACTTCTCCTCCCAACTGTTTTGCTACTGTCTTTTTTCCTTTCATTTCCCCCCCCCCCATTTTAAAAGGATTTTATATTTGCAAAGATGTACAAGAAGTAATACAACTAGGCCCAGAGCAGGACTAAGCTCACATTGAAATCATTAATAGTATTCAGAAATTATTTATTTTAGGATCAAGTATAAACTGGCCAATCATGTCATAAAACCACAGATATCACAGTGGGAAGGTGTTTATGGACCATCAAAGTTCAGATCTTGTTTTACAAAAGAATTAGCCAAGTCCAGTGGGAATTCACTGACTTGCTCCAACACACCTGACAATCTCAAGAATAGGGCACAACTTAGTGCTCGTTAGTATTCACTATTTTCGTACCAAAGCTAACTGAATCAAGCTCCCTTGGTCAGCTTTGTTGTTTCACCACAAAGTGAAAGAGAGCAGGAATAGCAAATAGCGTCTATTCTCAGTAACAAGACAAGTCTTCATAATGCTGCCTTTGTGCATTGTAATGTGTGCATTTAACCAGCTGCACCACTCTGTGGCCCCCATTTCCTGTTTTTCTTAATGTTAATTTATGTATGTATTCGTTCATTAATTTTTTTTAATTGCCACCAAGGTTCTGGCCGGGGTGCAGCATCTGTATGAACAATCCATCTCCCCCACTGGCCATTTTTTCCTTTCTTTTATTTGATAGGACAGAGACAGATTGAGAGGGGAGGAGGGAGAGAGGGAGAGGGAGAGACGCCTGTAGCCCTGCTCCACTGCTCACCATCTTCCTCTCTGCACGCCTTTTTTTTTCTTTTTTAATATTTATTTATTCCCTTTTGTTTGCCCTTGTTGTTTTATTGTTGTAGTTAGTATTGTTGTTATTGATGTTGTTGTTGTTGGATAGGACAGAGAGAAATGGAGAGAGGAGGGGAAGACAAAGAGGGGGGGGAGAAAGATAGACACCTGCAGACCTGCTTCACCGCCTGTGTAGCGACCCCCCTGCAGGTGGGGAGCCCTAAGCTGGTCCTTGCGCTTTGTGCCACGTGCGCTTAACCCGCTGCGCTACCGCCCGACTCTCCCCCCCCCATTTTTTTTTTAAAGTTTTCAAGGAACAAACAAAAGTAGAGTGATGGAAGACTGGGCGATAGTGCACTGGGTTAAGTGCACATAGTACTAGGTGCAAGGACTCGAGCAAGGATCCGGGTTCAAGCTCCCAGCTCCCTACCTGCAGGGTGGATGCTTCACAAGCAATGAAACAGGTCTGCAGGTGTCTTTATCCCTCCCCCCTTTCTCAATTTCTCTCTGTCCTATTTAATAAAATGGAAAAAAGATGGCTGCCAGGAGAAGTGGATTTGTAGTGCAGGCATGGAGCCCCAGTGGTAACCCTGGAGCCAAAAACAACAAAAAAATAGACTGATGAATATCTGTATATATTCATCACTCAGCTCCAGCCATTGCCTACTCAAAGCCCGTACCGTTTGCTCTATAGCCTGCTTGCTCCCTCCACACACCTATTCTAAATTATTGATATGTTTGAAGCAAATCTCTGATGTTTTCAGTCTTTGAGTGATCTGGGTAATGCTGTAATGAAGACTGGTGTGCAAGTATCTGTGCATGCTTCCTGCTTGTAGGTATTTTGGGCACATACCTAAGAAAGTAGGCCATGGGGAGTCGGGCGGTAACGCAGCTGGTTAAGTGCAGGCAGCGAAAAGCGCAAGGACTAGCTTAAGGATCCCGGTTCGAGCCCCCTCTCCCCACCTGCATGGGAGTCACTTCATAGGCGGTGAAGCAGGTCTACAGGTGTCTGTCTTTCTCTCCCCCTCTCTGCCTTCCCTTCCTCTCTCTATTTCTCTTTGTCCTATCCAACAATGACATCAATAACAATACAACAAAAATAAAAAACAAGGGCAACAAAAGGGAAAATAAATAAATAAATAAATATAATAAAATAAAAGTTAAAAAAAGAAAAAAAAGTGGGTCATGAGAGGCAATTCTGTGTAGCTTTTTGAAAAATCAATGAACTCCCTGTACCATTTTACATTCTTATCAGTGATGGGCAAGGGCTTTGATTTTTTTCACATCCTCACCAATGTGTTTTCACTGCCTTGGTTTTTTCTTTTTTAAAAACATTTTATTTGTTTATTACTGAATAGAGACAGAGAAATTGAGAGGGGAGGGGGAGATAGAGAGGGAGAGAGACAGAGAGACACCTGCAGTCCTGCTTCACCACTTGTGAAACTTTCTCCCTACAGGTGGGGACCAGGGGGTTGAACCTGGGTCCTTGCACACTGTAATGTGTGTGCTTAACCAGATGTGCCACCACCTGGCCCCTGTTTTTCTCTCTTTCTTTCTTTCTTTCTTTCTTTCTTTCTTTCTTTCTTTCTTTTTTCAATTGTTGCTGGAGTTTGTTGTTGTTATTGATGCTGTCATTGTTAGATAGGACAGAGAGAAATGGAGAGAAGAGGGGAAGACAGAGAGGAGGAGAGAAAGACAGACACCTGCAGACCTGCTTCACCGCCTGTGAAGCGACTCCCCTGCAGGTGGGGAGCAGGGTGCTCGAACCAGGATCCTTACACCAGTCCTTGCACCTTGTGCCACATGCTCTTAACCCACTGTGCTACCGCCCAACTTGTTTTTTTTTCTTTTTTAATGTTTTATTTTAATGAGAGAGGAACTAGAGCCCTGGTCAACTCTGGTTTGTGGGGCTGGAGATTGAGCCTAGGACCCTGGAACTTTAGGCATGAAAGTCTTCTGCATAAATTTTATTCTGTCTTCTCAGTCTTTCATGGATATATATATATATATATATATATATGTATTTTAAACAGCCATTATGGTAGGTATGAAGTGATGTCACATTTTGGGTTTGATTTTGCATGGCCAGTGATGTCGATTGAACATTTTATTGGTTCTTATTGGTCATTTACATATATTGTTTGGAGTATCATCTGTTCAAATCCTCTGACCACATATTAGTCAGAATACTTGTCTGTTTGCTGGGTCTCAAATGACTCTTATTTTCATTAATTTTTTTTTTTTGCCAGTAGGATTATCTCTTGGCTCTTGGTGTTTCTAGTATCCCACTTCTCCCAGTGGTCATTCTTTTCTTTTTCTTTCTTTTTGATAGAGGGTGAGAGTTGAGAAAGATACAAAGGAAGAGAGGGAGAGATAGAGAGAAGGGGAGGCAGCTACAGCACTGCTCCCACTGCTCTTGAAGTGGCCCTTCTGCAGGTGGGGACCAGGGGCTCGAACCCAAGTTCCTGGGCATGGTAACATGTGCGCTCTACAATGGGATCCATCACTTAGCATCAAATTATACTGTTTGTATTTTTCCATTTGACTTATTTTCCTGAACATGATACTCCCTAGACCCAATTGCATTGCTGCAAATGGCAGAATTGCATCTCCTTTATAGTATCTCCTCTCTCTCTCTCTCTCTTTCTCTAACACATACACACACACACACACACACACACAGAGTTTTTAAATATTTATGACTGAGAGTGGGCCAGATCATCACTGTGGCATATTCAGTGCTGGGGATTGAATTTAGGACCTGAAGCTCGAGCATCCAATGCTTTATTAATTGCACCACTTCCTGGGCTGCACATTGAAAGGAGTTACTAGTATTTATTTATTTATTTATTTATTTATTTATTTATTGCCACCAGGGTTATTGCTGGGGTTTGATGCCTCCATGATGAGTCCAGTGATCCTAGTGGCCATTTTCCCCCATTACTTTTTGATAGGACAGAGGGAAATTAAGAGGAGGAGATAGAAAGGGAGAGAGACAGAGAGATATCTGTTGTACTTGCTTCGTTGCTCATAATGGGTGGGAACTGGGGCTTGAACTTGGGTCCTTGTGCACGATGACTTGTGTGATTTAACCAGGTGTGCCACTGCCCAGCTCCTTTACATTTTTCTTCTCCTCCTCCTTCTTCTCCTCCTCCTCCTTCCTCCTCTTTCCTTCTCCCTCCTCCTCCCTTCTCCTCCTCTTAGTCCTCCTCCTCTTTCTTCTTTTCTTCCTCCTTCTCCTCCTCCTCTCCCTCCCTCCTCTTCCTCCTCCTCTTCCTTTTCCTCATTCTCCTCCTCCTCGCTGCCTCCTCCTTTTCCTCCTCCTTTCCCCCCAGAATGTTGCTCAGCTGTGGTTTATTCTGGTGTATGGTACCAGGAACTGAACCTGAGACCTCAGAACCTCAGGCACAGAAATCTTCTGTATAACCATTATGCTGTACCCCCAGTCTTAACACCTCTTCTTTATTAAATCATCTGCCAATGGATACTTAGTTTTTCTTGTTCTTTCTGCCTGCCAGCACTTGATTATTGTGAACAATGTTGTAATTAACAGGGAGGAATGCTTATAAGACACCAAGACAGGCACACAGTGAATGTAGCTCTCAGTGTAAAGTGGGATAGATAATGCTTCCAGTTCACTTGTGGGAATGCAGTAAAAATTCAGTGTGTTGCCACTGACAAATGACTGGATAAAGAAGTTATGGGTTATATGGAATACTACTTTGCAATCAAAAAGGTGAGATTGTGTTCTTTGAGACAAAATGAATGTGATTGGATGTAACTATGCTTAGCGAAATAAGTATAGAAATGAAAAACAACTACTGGATAGTTTGACTCATGTGGAATCTAGAGAATTGAAACACATAAATTTGCAACAAGCAAACAAACAAAAACATAGAAGCAAACACACTTTTTATTTCCTTTTGATTTCAAAAATTATCTTTGTTTATTTATTGGATAGAGACAACCAGAAATTGAGAGAGAAGGGAGATAAAGAGGGAGAGAAACAGAGAGACGCCTGCGGCCCTGCTTCACCACTCATGAAGCTTTCCCCCTGCAGGTGAGGACTGGGGGATTGAACCGGGTCCTTCTGCATTGTAACATGTGCTCTCAACCAGGTGCACCACCACCCGGCCCCAACACACTGTTTCTAAGCTTTTGTTAGAACTATGGTGGTTATCTTTGGGAGGTGGGTGGGTAGGAACACAGAACCTTGTGTAGTGGGTATGATGTGGAAGTAAATTCTGTAACCTTAAAATTTTCTAATACAACAACAATAAAAACCACAAGGGCAACAAAAAAGAAAATAAATAAATAAAAAAATTTATAATACACTATTAATCACAAATTAAAAAATGAAAAAAAATCAGTGTGATGTTACAATAAATTTTTGCCCAAAGCCTTGAGAACCCCAGTTCTGTTTCATCTCTGTCTACTTGGTACCAGTACACTGTGTATGAAGTGACCCTCTGCAGCTCTTAAACCCACTGGTCCCGGTGACTTGCCATCACACCTGCCCCTTGAGAGGGTGTCGTGACTATGAATCGACAGTTGAGGGAGGCAGAGAGCTGACTCATCGTGCAACTGTGGGCAAGTTTTTCCGAGTTTGCACAAGCCACAGGGTTTCCATGAAACAATTGCAAGGACTGTCTCTCCTGGCTGTTGGCTGACCCCAAGGAAGCAGTCCTGGTGTACCAAGAGGAGGCACAGGAAGAGAAGGCCCAGGGGGCCTCCCAGATTCCTTTGCAGCAGGCATGCATTCCGTTTCTGAGATTTCTATGGAGAAAGCGTGGATGCTCATTAACTGGAGTTTGCACACAGGAGCTTGTGATTTTCCAGAGTAACTTTAGGGGATGAGACGGAGAGAAGATGGAACCAGAGACAAGTTGATTTCTGCCAAAACATCTAGTGGTTTGAGCCAAGACAGAGATTTGATGATATATAAACTGTTATCTAATGTTTAAGAAGAGGCTCATTTAATGATAGTTCTTCTGAAGCATGGAAGAGAAACGCTTGGGAATTTCTTAGTGTTTATTCACATCTTGACTTAATGAGCTGCCCTGGGAGACCCCACCCCGCCAGGAAATAAGTGCATTATGTGTCTTGGATATATGGAAAGATGGCGGTTCATGGTCACTGACAGATTGGCAGACTGGACCTTCCAGAAGAGGACTGACACGGCGATTCCTTGGAAACACAGTGCAGCTGAACGCTCACTCACCCATGGGCTTGGAAGGTGGTTGTAGGGTATCCTAGTTCTCAGTCTCCCAGTCCTGAGCAGCCAAAGTTCCTCAAAGATCATTTCTGACCATATAACTCATTTGTGTGTTCCAAGTGGCCTTTTATCTTTTATTTATTTATTTTTTTTAAATAAAGATTTTTGAAGTCTTTAATTATTGGACAGAGAGCCAGAAATTAAGAGGGAAGGGGGTAATAGGAAGGGAGAGAGACAGAGACACCTGCAACCCTGCTTCACCACTCACAAAGCTTTCCCCCTTACAGGCAGGGACCAGGGGCTCAAACCTGGGTCCTTGTGCACTGTAACATGTGCGCTCACCAGATGTGCCATCACCTGGCCCCTGTCTTTTATCTTCAAAAAAAATTATTTATTATTGCATAGAGACAGAGAGAAATTGAGAGGAGGAGATAGAGAGGGAGAGACACCTGCAGCTCTATCCCACCACTCCTGAAGCTTTTCTCTGCAGGTGGGGGTCTGGGGCTTGAGCCTGGGTCCTTGGGCATGGTGAAGTGTGCGCTTAACCAGGTGAACCACTGCCCCCCCCCCCAAGTGGCCATTCATCTAACCAACATTAATTTTTTAAAAAAATTATCCTTATTTATTGGATAGAGACAGCCAGAAATAGAGAGGGTATAGGAGATAGAGGGGGACAGAGATAGAGAGACACCTGCAGCCCTGCTTTAAGACTTGCAAAGCTTTCCCCCTGCAGGGGCTCCAACCTGGGCGCTTGGCATTGTACTGTGTGCGCTCAACCAGGTGCGCCACCACCCTGCCCCTTATCTAACCAACAGTTACTGAGCACCCACTGCGAGTTGGAAGCCTCTAGGTGCTGGGATACCTCAGTGAACAAAATGTTCAAAGACGCCTTTCTCCTGGGAGATAGGTAGGTAAGATATATGCAGAATGGTTGCCACTCTCTGCGCCAGGGCTGGGAAGAACTGGTTAGATAAACCACTAGGGGGCAGGCTATCCCATGGGTTTCACCTTAGACTTCCTGGGGGCGGGGGCGGAGGCAGGAGGGGGGGTCTCCTCCAATTCCTGGCAGCCAGTGTTACTTGTCTTCTGCTGTGTTTTTCAAGTCTTAACTCTTATTCTTGGGGGTTGGGGGGAGATTTGCATGAGTGTATGCGAGTCATATCTCTGGTCTAATTCAAGAGGACACCAGAGAAGAGAAACACTAAAAAGAAGGGCTGTGGGGCGGGGGAGATAGCATAATGGCTGGGCAAACAGACTCTCATGCCTGAGGCTCTTAAGTCCCAGGTTCAGTAACCCACTCCACCATAAGCCAGAGCTGAGCAGTGCTCTGGTGTTTCTCTCTGTGCCTCTCTCTCTCTCTGAATCTCTCTCAAAAATAAAATAAATAAAAAATTTTAAAAAAATAAAGAAGGGCTGTGTTTACAGCTGAGATGGAGATTAAGAAGCAGAGATTTCTGCTGATCCTCTCCACAGATGGGGGATCACCAGTTAAGGTTACTAATTCTCCAGTTCTGGAATCTGGGGTGGGGTGGGGGACCCTAGGTGGACCACAACACCTCTTCTCATATATCTGCCTGTTCTCTTTGAAAAGTGAGATTCAGAGAACAAACATTTTTCTTTTTCATTTATTTCATTAAATTTTTAAAAATTATTATTATTTCTTTTACTAGAGCTGTGCTCAACTCCAGCTTCTGGTGGTGCTATGGATTGAACCTGGGACCTTTGGTGCCTCAGGCATGTGTCTTTCTGCAATAACTATTAAGCTATCTCCCCATCATTTTCTCTTAATCTTTTAAGATCATATTACCTGCTACTATATTAAACATTCTTGTGTTTGGCTAGTCAATGACAAATGCGTAAAATCAATTTAAACTCTTAAAAATTATCTATACTTACTTCATATTAGACAGGCAGAGAAAGCGTCTTCATAATGAGAGAGATAGAGAGAGATAGAAAGAGAGATATATGCACAACTTTATTAGTTGCAATATTGGGTTTTTGAACCAAGAGTCTTGGGTGAGAGGCCCATGCTTTGTCAGTTGAGCTTTCTCCCCAGTCACACATACTTAAGCTCTCTAAGATATAATTGAAGACCTTGAATCCCATTTAAAATTAAAGCAGTTTTGCAATAAGGTAAAAGGGGGGAAATTCAGTTTATTTTTTCTATTTTTATTGATTTAACATTGCTTTACAATATTATAAGATTTTAGATGTATAATCACGCACACACACACACACACACACACACACACACACACACCCCTCACCAGTGAGGAATTTTAATTGATAAAGCAGAAAAGGTTGGGATAACCACAAACAATTTGCCACCAAGAATGGGAAGTTCAAAGGAGGCAGAATAGCAGTTGTCTGATCACTGCTTAAATAAGACACAAGCAAAGTTGATTTTTTTTTTTTTGTCATTTACTAACTTGCTTTTTTCAGGCATGACTAGAGAATGCTCTCTCTTGTCATTTCAGTTCTGTGGTTGTTTTTGTGTGGCATTTCCTGGACATCTCAATATGATAAAGCAATGTATCCATCTTACTTAGTTCTTAAAGCACACTGATTTTTAATTTCCTGGAGCCAATTTTCTATGCAACCATATTTTACTCAGCATAAAAAGTAGGGCTAATTTTAAACATTTATTGAGTTATTCCTCCCCAAGGAAAAGAATGAACTACACAGAAGGAACCTTTCTTTCTTTCTTTCTTTCTTTCTTTCTTTCTTTCTTTCTTTCTTTTTCTTTTTTCTGCCTCCAGGGTTACTGCTGGGGCTCGGTGCCTGTACTATAAATCCACTGCTCCTGGAGGCCATTTCTGTTGTCCTTGTTGTTACCCTTGTTGTCGTTACTATTCTTGTTGTCATTGATGTTGTTGTTGTTAGATAGGACAGAGAAATGGAGAGAGGAGGGGAAGACAGAGAGGGGGAGAGAAAGACAGATACCTGTAGACCTACTTCACTGCCTGTGGAAACAGGGGCTTGAATCGGGATCCTTTTTAAAAATTTTTAAATTTTTATGTTTATTTATTTATTCCCTTTTGTTGTCCTTGTTGTTTTATTGTTGTAGTTATTATTGATGTCGTTGTTGCTGGATAGGACAGAGAGAAATCGAGAGAGGAGGGGAAGACAGAGGGGGGAGAGCAAGACAGACACCTGCAGACCTGCTTCACCACCTGTGCAGCGACTTCCCTGCAGGTGGGGAGCCGGGGGCTCAAACCGGGATCGCTTTGCACCACCTGTGCTTAACTCGCTGTGCTACCTCCCTACTCCCGCTGGATGGGGATCCTTATGCCGTTTCTTGCGCTTTGCACCATGTGTGCTTAACCAGCTATCACCTGACCTCCAGAAGGAATTTTTCTTACAATGAAATTCAAAGGGCACTTAGGGATTCTTCCATAGGTAGGGGTGTTGTTTACTTCTCTGGAACAAATCACTGAAATCCGTTAAATTTTTTTTTTTACTCTTTTTTACTTATTTATTGTTGAATAGAAATAGAAATTGAGAGAGGAGAAGGGACAGAGAGGGAAAAGATACAGAGAGACACCTGCAGTCCTGCTTCACCACTTGTGAAGCTTTCCCACTGCAGGTGGGGACCAGGGGCTTGAACCTGGGTCCTTGTACATTGTAATGTGTGCTCTTAACCAGTTACACCATCACCTGGCCCCCTGAAATCCATTTGGAAGATGACATTCAGCCAGTTCCCAGCCACTTTGTGAAGGTAGGACATTTTTTAAGCATTCAGAGCAAGTGGGGATTTTTTTATGTTTTGTAAACCTAATGAGACACTCACATACAAAAAAATTTCCCTTTATACATAGAAAAAAACATTAAAATCAATATATATATTATTTTTTTATTAGTGGCTTAATAATGACTTACAAGAACACCAGATTAAAGGGGTATAGTCCCACCACACCCGTCACAACTGTTCTGTGCCCTTTCCCCCAAGGAACCAACCAACACAGTTTTCACAGTCTTACTGACAGTTTGACATTTAAAAAAAGTAAGTTCAAGGTGCCAGGGGGTGGCACACCAGGTTAAGTGCACATTGTACGAAGTGTCAGGACCCATGCAAGCACGCTAGTTGGAGATCCAGCTCCGCAGCTGCAGGGGGGTCGCTTCACAAGCGACCTTCCTTTCTATATTCCCCTCCCTTCTCAATCTCTCTGTGCAATCTAAAATATTGGGAAACAAAGAATGGCCACAGAAGCAATGGATTTGTAGTGCAGGCAGCGAGATCTAGCGATAACCCTGGAGGCAAAAAAAAAAAATCATATAAAAAAATTAAGTTCACGTGTTTCAGTTCTTTATTTTGCACACATGAGCAAAACCATCCAGTAATTGTCTTTCAAAAATACAAATCCTTTAATAACCTACATAAACAAGAGTCCCTGAACACAAAACACCAAACTAAAGAACCTCAAGAAATTATATATGTTGGTGTATTGCAGCAAAGTAAAGGACTCTGGGTATGGGTATGGGGGCTTTCAGGTCCTAATACACAATGGTGGAGGAGGACCTAGGTGGTGGGTTAGAATGTCTTGCAGAAAACTGAGACATTTTACACATGTACCAACAACTGTATTTACTGTTTACTGTAAATCATTAATTTCCCCCAATAAAAAAGAGAAATGATATATGATCGAAAGGGTGAGAAAAACAAAAAAAACAATGTAAGAAAGATTAAAAAGGGTCAGGAGTAAATAGCATAATGGTTATGCAAATTGACTCTCATGCCTGAGGTTCCAAAGTCCCAGGTTCAATCCCCTGTACCACCGTAAGCCAGAGCTGAGCAGTGCTCTGGTTAAAAAAAAAAAAGAAGGAAAGATTAAAAAGTAGTAGAGATAAAATGGCATGATTTTATTATTTTTAATTTGTTATTAATAGTTTGTTACAAGATCGTAAGATTACAGTGCATATTTCCACACCACACCCAACACCAGAGTTCTGTGTTCCCACCCTCTCATCTCCCACAGTTCTCTCAAGTCTTAGAAACAGTTTACTTGGATATATATATTTTTTGGCAAGTCTGTGTGTATCAGATCTCTAGACTCCACATATGAGTGAAACCATCTGGTAATTGTCTTTCATCTCTTTGCTACTTTGCTAAGTATAATCACCTCCAGTTCCATCCATTTTGTCTCAAAGAACACAATCTCATCTTTGTTTGATTGCAGAGTAGTATTTCATGGAATATATATCCCATAACTTCTTCAGCCGGTCATCTGTTGATGGGCATCTAGGCTGCTTCCGCTCTTTGGCTGCTGTGAATAACGCAGCCATGAACACAGGGACGCATATGTCCCTTCACATTAGTGTTTCAATATTCTTTGAATAAATGCCCAAGTATTGCTGGATCATAAGGTAATTTTATTTTTGTTTGAGGACTCTATACAGTCTTCCAAAGGGGCTGTACCAGCTTGCATTCCCACCAGCAGTGCAGCAGAGCTCTGGGTTACAGAAGACAATTCAGAGTAGTAGCTTCACAGCTCTTCAGTCATGGAAAAGAGGTATACCTGCTAGGGGGTTTTAGAGAGACAAAACTATTAAGAGGTTCCCAAGTAATAAAAAATGCACACAGGTGATTTATTATGAAGAACTGACTCATGCAGTTCTATATATTAGTATATTTAAGTATTGTAACATAGATTTATTTATTATTTGGGGATTGGTTCATGCAACTATAGAGCCTAACAAGTTCATATCTGTAGTGGGTACAAAGAGGCTGGCAAATGACTGAGCTGCTGGTGCAGAGGAAGTCTGCTTGAGATCGCCTCTTACTTGAGAGAAGATTGGCCTTTTTGCTCTGCTCAGATCTTCAATGGATGAGATGGAACCCACCTACATTGGGGAGGGTAATCTGCCTACCTTTGTTGCTTTAAATTTCATTAAAAATGTTTTCATGGGAGTCAGGCAGTAGCACAGTGGGTTAAGCGCAGGTTGTGCAAAGCACAAGGACCGGCAGAAGGATCCTGGTTTGAGCCCCTGGCTCCCCACCTGCAGGTGAATCACTTCACAGGAGGTGAAGCAGGTCTGCAGGTGTCTATCTTTCTCTTCCCCTCTCTGTCTTCCCCTCCTCTCATCATTTCTCTCTGTCATATCCAACAATGATGTCATAAATAACAACAATAACTACAACAATGAAACAACAAGTTCATCAAAAGGGAATAAATAAATATTAAAAAAAAGAAAAAGAATATTGTCTGGGAAGATGGTATCAGAGTTGAGAATATGAGTAGAAAGCTGGATTAGGGCAGAGAGTAGCTCCAAAATTTGAAGAAAATATACAAATACAAGTAACTATTTACCATGTCGATCTGACTTGGGGCCCATATCTATTCTTATTTAGCACAGACACCTGTATAACCACTGACCTGTCATGACTTTTCTGACAAGTAGAAACAGCCAAGTCTTACTAGGTGCTAACTTTTTTTTAAAAACAATGATTTCACTCTTAAAAAAATTTCATTTTAATGAGAGACCAAGAGAGATGCAGAAGGGAAGGTACACACACACACACACACACACACACACAGAGTTCAGAGGGAACACTCTCTCTCTCCGTTTTGGTTTATGGTATGCCCAGGATTGAATCTGGGACTTGAGAGCTTCAGGCATGAAAGTACTTTGTATAACCACTATGTTGTGTTCCCAGCCCAGGTGCAAAGTATTATGAAGAATCATATGGATCCAATGAGGGGGCTATGAGCAGCAGCAGATCTGTTTCTCTCCTCTCCCGGATCAACTAGGAATGCCAAAGGAGACCACCTGGGACCGAAACAAGACAGGAGTAGAATGACCACAGGAACCCACCAAATCACTGGTGAGTGCAAACACGTGTGGCTGGTGGACAGAGAGGAGCCTAGGGAGAGATTAAGTGGCTGGTAACAGTCCAGCAGTTTATCAGAGACACCACCTCCAGTCTGTTCCACCAGTAAGGGGACGACTGAAGGGAGGAGAGGACTCACCTAAGACTCACCAAGTGCAACTTTGAGTCTCCATTGCTACTGCCCTCAGAATCTGGAGCAGAAGCAGGGAGGCCCTGGGCTGACACCAGGGGACAGAGAACTAACCAGGAAACTCAGAAGATGACCTATACCTCGGTGGCATAGCAGTGGGGCTGTGAAAGTCTCTTTGCATAACCACTGGATTATCTCTGCCACATCCTGCTTTATCTCTTGGTCAGGAGTCAGTGATTAAGCTAAGAAGCTTACTTATAGTTTAAAAGCCCTCAGGCTCCCATAGCCTGCAGGGGAGAAAAAGCACAAAAGAGGCTTTTAAGCCACTGAGCTCCAAATCAGGGATTAAAATACTATTGAAACAGCTGTTATCTTCCACAACTGTGAACCCTTTAATTACCTTACTAAGACACAAGTCAATCCAGGCAATAGTGATCAGTAATTTGAAAAGTACTGAGAGAGGGAACTCATAACATAATATATAAAATGGTTAAACCAACAAGAAGAAATATTGGAGAAATGAACCAGGACAAGAGTCCAGCTAAAAGCCCCCCCAAAGGGTGAAACACAAAATAATGAGGTCAACATCCAAACACTAGCTAAGGAAATAATCACAGGAGTGAGTAAAGAGTTTGAAAGAATTGTCATCAGAAATGCAGAAACAACAAATGAGACACTGGAAGAAAACACTAATTATCTCAAGGTTATTAGAGAGCTGAAAGCTGAAATAGCTGAGCTAAGAACACAACTAGCTGAACAAGCTAAAACAGTATCAGAACAGGGCAACAAAAATAGATGAACTCCAGAAAACAGTAGAGGGAAGAGAGAATAGAATCAATGAAGCTGAAGACAGAATTAGCAAGATTGAGGATGAATTGGAGACAACTAAAAAAGAAGTAAGAGATCTCAAAAAGAGATTAGGAGATACTGAAAACAACAACAGAGACCTATGGGATGACTTCAAAAGAAACAATATACTCATTATTGGCTTACTAAGAAAGAGGGAGAGGAAGAAAGTATTCCTCAGGCCATAATAGCTGAAAACTTCTCTAGTCTAGACAACATCAAAGACATAAAGATTCAAGAATCCCAGAGGGTCCCAAACAGAATTAACCCAGATTTAAAGACACCAAGACACATCATATTAGGCCTGGAAAGCAATAAGGATAAAGAAAGGATCCTGAAGGCTGCAAGAGAAAGACAAAAGAGTCACCTACAGAGGAAAACCCATAAGATTAGCAGCAGACTTCTCCACACAAACACTACAGACCCAAAGAGAATGGCAAGATAACTATCGAGTACTCAATGAGAAAGGCTTTCAATCAAGACTACTGTATCCTGCTAGACTGTCATTCTGACTAGATGGAGGAATCAAAACCTTCTCAGACAAGCAACAGTTGAAGGAATCAACTATCACCAAGCCTGCCCTGAAAGAAGTTCTGGAAGGTCTCCTATAAACAGTCAGACCACTATAAATAGGCCATATATCAGAACACTCTAAGACTCTACAAGAATGGCGTTAAAATATCTTCAATCTTTGATATCAATAAATGTCAATGGCCTGAATTCACCTATTAAAAGACACAGAGTAGGAAGATGGATCAGAAAACACAACCCAACAATATTCTGTCTACAGGAAACCCACCTAACTCAACAAGACAAACACAGCCTCAAAGTGAAAGGATGGAAAACTATCATACAGGCCAATGGCCCACAAAAAAGTGCAGGAATAGCTATTCTCATATCTGACGTGATAGACTTGAAAATAGATAAGATTAAAAAAGATTGGAATGGACACTACTTATTGCTCAGAGGATCAGTCAATCAAGAGGACTTAACAATTATTAACATCTATGCACCCAATGAGAATTCCATCTAAATACATCAAACGTCTACTGAAAGAGCTATAGAAATATATTAACAGCAACATAGTCATAGTAGGGGACTTCAACACCCCACTCTCTCAACTTGACAGATCATCCAGACAGAAAATCAATAAAGACATGAGGGAGCTAAATGAGGAGATAGATACACTAGAACTATTGGACATTTTCAGAGTCATTCATCCCAAGAAACTGGAATACACATTTTACTCAAGTCCACATGGGTCATTCTCAAGGATAGACCATATGTTAGGCCACAAAGATAGCATCAGCCAATTCAAGACCATTGAAATCATCCCAAGCACATTCTCAGACCACAGTGGAATTAAACTAACACTTAACAATCAACAGAAGATTAGTAATAGTCCCAAAATGTGGAAGCTCAAGAGTCCACTCCTTAACAACTACTGGGTCAAAGAGGAAATTAAGGAAGAAATCAAAATGTTTTGAGACTTCAATGAAAATGAAGACACAAGCTATCAAAATATTTGGGACACAGCTAAGGCAGTCCTGAGAGGGAAGTTTATAGCCATACAAGCACACATTAGGAAACAAGAAAAAGCACAAATAAACAGCCTGACTGCACATATTAAATGCCAGGCTAGCTTGGGGGTGCCTCTTCCTGGGCGTGTACTCTCTGGGTTGGAGAGAACTCGACCAGAACCAGCCTGGGTTGCTACTTACTCAGTGCCGCGAGAGATGACTCAGGAACCAAACACATGGTTGGTATCCTTATTGATGCAATGTCTTTATTGATCAGAGAGTCACGGCTTTTAAAAGACAGATCCGGAAGTGGCAAGTTGGAAACAGAAATGGCTAGGAAAACAGGCAGCAGTTTGTGACTGGGCATTCTCTGGATAGGGTTCCAGATGCTAGAATGATGCCAACCTGACTTCCCTGAACAGACAACCCCACCAATATGTCCTGGAGCTCTGATTCCCCAGAACCCTGCCCACTAGGGAAAGAGAGAGACAGGCTGGGAATGTGGATCAACCTGTCAATGCCCATGTTCAGCAGGGAAGCAGTTACAGAAACCAGACCTTCCACCTCTGCACCCCACAATGACCTTGGGTCCCAGAGGGATAAAGAATAGGAAAGCTATCGGGAGGTGGGTCTTAAAAAAAAAAAAATAGGAAAGCTATCAGGAGAGGGGATGGGATACGGAGTTCTGGTGGTGGGAATTGTGTGGAGTTGTACTCCTTTTATCCTGTGGTTTAGTCAGTGTTTCTTTTTTTATAAATAAAAAAATTAGAAAAAAAATCTTTGTTTATTGGATAGAGACAGCTAGAAATTGAGAGGGAAGGGAGTGATAGAGAGGGAGAGAGACAGAGACACCTGCAGCCCTGCTTCATCACTTGCAAAACTTTCCCTCTGCAGGTGGGAATAGGAGGGCTTGAATTCGGGTACTTCCACATTGTAATATGTGTGCCCAACCAGGTGTGCCACCACCTGGCCCCTTTAAATTTTTTTCATTAGTGATTTAATAATGATTGACAAGATGGTAGGTTAAAAGTGATACGATTCCACACAGTTCCCATCACCAGAGTTCTGTATCCCACTGCCTCCACTGGAAAGTTCCCTATTCTTTATCACTCTGGGAGTATGGACCCAAGATCTTTATGAGGCTTAGAGGAGGAAATTGTATTCCCAAAGGGATGGACACAGAATAAATATAGCTTATTTTTGATGACTCCCCTTTCTCCATTCTCAAGCCTGTCAATATACAGATATCCAAGTTCTTTTTAATGTTTGGTGGGAAAAGTGAAAATCAAACAATAAAATGTCAAAATAGAATGGATACCGTTTCTGTACTAACAAGTTACCCATGTACAGAAAAGAAGATGCCACTTTTCACAGACACATAACATAAAAATTTTAAGTGTGTGAATGTTTGTTTGTATGTAGGTATGTATTTTAGATAGAAACTGAGAGGTAGACAGGTAGAGGCAGAGAGAGAGAGAGAGAGAAAGAGAGAGAGAGAGAGAGAGACTACAGCACTTAAGCTTAATTCATTACAATGGGGACCAGACTCAAACTGGTCAAGCACATAGCATAGCAGCAAGCACACTATCCAAGTGAGTTATTTTGTGGACCTAATTCAGTACAGCTTCTTCTTTTTTTTTTTAAATTTCTTTATTGGAGAGTTAATGTTTTACATTCAACGGTAAATACAATAGTTTGTACATGCATAACACTTCTCAGTTTTCCATATAACAGTACAACCCCCACTAGGTCCTCTGTCATTCCCCCCCCCCCCCGAGTCTTTTACTTTGGTGCAATATGCCAATTCCAGGTTCTACTTGTGCTTACTCTTCTGATCTTGTTTTTCAACTTCTGCCTGAGAGTGAGATCATCCCATATCCATCCTCCGTTTCTGACTTATTTCACTTAACATGAATTTTTCAAGGTCCATCCAAGATCAGCTGGAAATGGTGAAGTCACCATTTTTAATAGCTGAGTAGTATTCCATTGTGTATATATACACCACAACTTGCTCAGCCACTTATCTGTTACAACTTCTTAAGACCAAGAGACCTGGGGCTGGGTGGTGGCACACATGGTTGAGTGCACATGTTACAGTGCACAAGGACCTGGGTTCGAGCCCCTGGTCCCCACCTGCAGGGGGAAAGCTTTACGAGGGGTGAAGCAGATTTGCAGGTGTCTCTCTCCCTCTATCTCCCCTCCTTCTCTTAATTTCTGGCTGTCTCTATCCAATAAATAAATAAAGATAAAAAAAGAACGGTTTAAAAAACAAAAGAGCAAGAGACCTATCTATGGAGAGTTCAGATAGCAGCTTTTGTGTGTGGTGTATGTATATGTGTATATGTATGTAAATGTCGAATGCTTTTATTGTGCACATGTGTATCCATGTGTGTATCTATGCTGTGTATGTGTGTGCACATAGGAATATTGTGCACATGTATGAGGACATACATGTATCTCTGTGTTTGTGTGTATCTCAGCATATGTGTTCGTGCAGATGTGTCACGTGTGCCTATGTGCGTTTTCAGTCAGACTGTTGGAAAATCACTGGCTTTCCCAGGAAGGAGGCCAGAGGCAGGGCAGTGGTGTTCTTAGGACAAAGAAAGAAATTGAGCCTGAGGAAGGGCCACCCCCAAACCAGAAAACCCAAGGTGTGTAGAAGGACACAGACTGGTCCAGCACTGCCACCAGCCTTCAGGCAGAATGACATCTGCCCACGGGCAGCAGGCCATGGGGACTGACGAGGAAATCTCCCAGGACTTCCTCCCAGCGTAGGCTTGAGGACCACTGTGTGACCCAGAGGAGTGAGAAGGAAGTTCCCATAAATACAGAGATCAGATTTTTCATGACTGAATGGGATAGCGATTTTGGGTCAGATTTCACTTGATTTTGGTAAAAAAATATTGAGAACCCCCTTTTTTCCTTTTTTTGCATGTCCACACCACTCTTGGTGAGCTCATTTTCACATTAGAGAAAGATCCTGTCTTGGCACTCACTAATGCAGCCAAGGTATTAACCAACAAGAATGCAGATGATGCACAGATGCTTAGCTTCAAGAACAAATGAATAACAGGTACCAGACACTAGACAATGAAAGTTTGATTGAAAGTTTGCATCTGGATCCTATTAACCGAATTGGAGACAAGCTACATATTCAAGGTTTCCTGCCAGTTAATCTAAAAAGCAATTTTGATTTCGTGGGCCTCAGCTGGAGTTAAGTTTCAGGAATCCCACAGGAATGAAACCACAAGAAGCTGTAATGAGCTCCATAGGCTAATTTCTTTTTCATATTGTGAAAGCAGTAAAACTAGCTCTCAGAATATTTGGCAAATATACAAAGTTACTCATGACCCGGCTCCCAGATGCAGTGTGTAGCGGGCAGTCTGCATGTTTGCTCATTTCTGTGAAAATGCAGAGGATGTTCTAACCTGTCCAGACATTTGTGTTGGTATTAGTGTGGAGAGTTCACAGTTCACAGAAAAGAAGACTGTATATTCTGCTGTTTTACAACCCATCATACATTTCTTATGTCTTTTTATTTTATTATTTTTTTATTTAAGAAAGGATTAATTAACAAAACCATAGGTTAGGAGGGGTACAACTCCACACAATTCCCACCACCCAATCTCCATATCCCATCCCCTCCCCTGATAACTTTCCCATTCTCTATCCCTCGGGGAGTATGGACCCAGGATCATTGTGGGTTGCAGAAGGTAGAAGGTCTGACTTCTGTAATTGCTTCCCCGCTGAACATGGGCGTTGACTGGTCGGTCCATACTCCCAGTCTGCCTCTCTCTTTCCCTAGTGGGGTGGGTCTCTGGGGAAGCGGAGCTCCAGGACACATTGGTGGGGTCTTCAATCCAGGGAAGCCTGGCCAGCATCCTGATGGCATCTGGAACCTGGTGACTGAAAAGAGAGTTAACATACAAAGCCAAACAAATTGTTGAGCAATCATGGACCCAAAGCTTGGAATAGTGGAGAGGAAGTGTTAGGGAGGTACTCACTGCAAACTCTAGTGTACTTCTGCTTTCAGGTATATATTTTGCAGTAGTTTATGGATACGTGTGAACATATGCTCTCTCTCACAGAAACTGGTGTATATCTAGGTTTTGGGACTTTGTTAGAAAGTGAACCACCTGAGATGGAATTAGAGTATACTATGAAAGGAAAGGTCTCACCCGAGTAATGAAGCTGAAGGGTTGTCATTCCACACGTGAAGTCTCTGGACACAGTCTGAAGTGAAGCATGTTGAGGTGGCAATCGTTGCATTGTCTTATGTCTTTTAAAGACTTGTTGGAACCAGGTAGTGATGCACTTGGTTGAGTGCATATGTTACAGTGCACAAGGACCCAGGTTCAAGTCCTGAATCCCCACCTGCAAGAGGGAAGCTTCACAGTGGTGAAGCAGAGCTACAAGTGTCTCTGTCTCTCTCCCTTTCTATCTCCCCTTCCCTTCTCAATTTCTGGCTATATCTATCCAATAAATAAATAAAATAAAAATATTTTTTAAATGATGTATTTATTAAAGAGAGAGGAGAGAGAGAGAGAGAGAGAGAGAGAGAGAAGAAATATCACTCTGGCATGTGTAATGTTGAGGATCAGAACCTGAGTCTGCAAACCCAATGCTTTATCCCCAGCCACATGCTGGGCTGCATTTTAAAAAATATTTTAGACAGTCACCATAAGCATTGCTTTCTTCTTGTTTGTGGTTGATCAGATGTGGATCCTAATTTCCAAACTATTCCCTGTGGTCATCAGGATGCTGTTAATTTTATTTCTTGCTACTAGGAATGTGTATGTGTGTGAGGTGAGTGTATGTGTCTGTGTGCCTTTTTGTGTAGGAATGATGACATGACCACACCTTGATGCAGAGAGCCAGTTGGAGGCAGGATTCCCTGCCTCTGCTTTTCCACTTGTCATGGAATCACCTTTCCATGACTCTGCACTTGGTAGGTTGTACCTTCAAGCCCTCACAGAGATGGCTTGTCTCTTTATCTTTCAGATTGTCTGACAAAAAATGGCATAGCTTGTTATAATTTTAACATCACTATTGTCTTCGGAAATGGTCTCCTTTGTTCATGACTGAGCCATTTGGCCTCTGCTGCAAAACTCTCTCAGTGGCAGTGGGTTTGCACACCTTCACCGCTGCAGTCTGTTATTTCCATCCTCCAGAGCGGACTTCTCTTCTTACACTGATGTGTAGCAGGTACAGCTTGGGGTGGACTTGCTGGGTTGAGTCCTGGTGCCTAAATGTTGATTCACATCTCACTCTCCTCTCTGGGGGCTCTCAGCTCCACCCCTCCCCGGCCATTTTAGAAACTGAGGTCGCACACAATGACTAGGTTTCTGTGTCATGCTTCCTCAAGCTCAATGTTAACTTCTTAACAATGTAACCAGAGGAAAGATAGACAAGTAGACCTGAGCAGGTTGGAAGGCTGTGTAAGTAACTGGGCTTTCTGTGGTCCATCACGAAAGAAAATGTCTAGGTGCCACTGCCTGGGCATATCTGAGCAGTTGTTACTTCCCATAACCAAATAGAAACAGAAAAAAAGTCCTCAGTTCCCTCTCAATTTCTTTGTGACAATCAGTTTTGGGGATCTTCTTTGGTTAAATTGCAGGCCTAACTGGCCAGTCAAACTATCCGGGAATGGCTGTGAAGGCACAGTGTAGTTGTGATTCAAGTCCTGTGTCAGTTGACTTTCAGTGAAGAGGATTGTTGCAGATTACTAGTACCCGTGACTCCCGGACCTCACGCGTGGATCTGACCCAGATAGTTGAAGGTGCCTCAGAGCAGAGTGGCAGTGTCCATGAGTTGCTGAAAGTCCTGCCCTTCCACAAGACCTGTTTCCCCACCCCATTTCAGACTTTCCCAGTCAGACCTCTGAATCACATAAACAAACTCTTATCTACCATCTCCATCTAACCCCCTCCTTTTTTTTTTTTTTTTTTTTTACCAGAGCTCTAGTTTATGGTGTTGCAGGGGATTGAACCTGAGACCTTGGATCCTTAGGCATGAGAGTCTCTTTGCATAACCATTATGCTCTCTCTCCCTCATCTATATATCTCCATGTGTATGCATCTATCTACCTTTTACATTTTTTTTACTGTATTTATTTATTAGATAGAGGCAGCCAGAAATTGAGAGGGAAGGGGGTGATAGAGAGAGAGAGAGACAGAGAGACTGCCACACTGTTTCACCACTTACAAAGCTTTCCCCTTGCAGGTGGGGACCAGAGGCTTGAACATGGGTCCTTGCCCATTGCAACATGTGTGCTCAACCAGGTGCGTCACCACCCAGCCCCTGAATCAATCAATCAGTCAATCTACTATCTATCTATCTATCTATCTATCTATCTATCTATCTATCTATCTATCTATCATCTATTTACTTAGTTGTTGGAAAAGTCATATCATATTTTCATATAGAAAAACATAGAAAAATACCTCATGACTTTTCTGACAAACCAATATCTATCTATCTGTCTATCTATCTATCTATCTATCTATCTACCACATCTGTCTCTGTGCACAGATATTACCTGTCTACCACCACCACCACCACCATCATCATTCTCATGTACTTACGCTCCTTTTGACCCTGTTTCTCATGAACCTGGGAGCCATATGCTCAGTATTCTGGCCATCTGCCACCCCATCTCCAGTTCACCCCCATGTCACTCTGAAGGGATTTTCACTGAGTCCCATTACCATTTTTCTCTGTAGCCAAAGTGGGAAGACACAGTATTAAAAATTACCGTTAGGCAACCATAAACCAGGAGATACATTAAGCTCTCTGCCTACCCCTTCCCTTCTAACAGTTCATTGTGAAACATATTAAACTGTAGCAAATGTAAAATGTTTGTGGTAAACACCTGCAAGACCTAAATCTATTGTTCATATTTGATCACACTCCCTCATCCACTCTAGATACACCTATACTATTCATCACACACACACACACACACACACACACACACACACACACACACACACACACACACGGAGAGAGAAAGTACTGCTTCACTCTACCTTTTTAAAAATATTTATTTATTCCCTTTTTGTGGTCCTTGTTTAATTGTTGCAGTTATTATTGTTGTTGTTATTGATGTCATCGTTGTTGGATAGGACAGAGAAATGGAGAGAGGAGGGGAAGATAGAGAGGGGGAGAGAAAGATAGACACCTGCAGACCTGCTTCACCGCCTGTGAAGCGACTCCCCTGAAGGTAGGGGAGCCGGGGGCTTGAACTGGGATCATTACACCGGTCCTTGCACTTGGTGCCACTTATACTTAACCTGTGCTACCACCCACTCCTGCTTCACTCTACATTATGATGTGCTGGGGATTGAACCTGGGACCTCAGAACCTCAGGTATAAAAGTATTTTGCTTAAGCATTATGCTGTCTCCTTAATCTTCAGCTATTTTTTGATGCATCTTCAAACAAGTTGTGGATATTAATACCTTCCCCCTGCATACTTGAGTATGCATATCACTAATTAGAATGTGATGTGTGTATAGCTTGTTTTTGAGGAAAATTTCAAAGGAGCACACAGATCTCAAGTAAACCTTTCTTCGAGCATTGACAGGAGTATCCACCTGTGTGACTGAAAGCCTTTCTAGCACCCAAACCACTCCCCCTGCTGCCTAGTTCATGTTTGTCTTGGAAACAGAGTTGGCAGTCAGCTGAGGTCAAGAACAAACACCTCATCACAGACCCCTGCAAGCGTCAAACCAGCTTTGACCTAGCACGTTATGATTGGGCCCTCCTCAATCGCTATCGAACAGGCCATGGCCGGTGCGCTGCTATGTTCCATCGCTGGGGAGCCAGAGACGACCCGAACTGCCCCTGCGGCTCCAGACAGACTATGACTCACATAGTCAACGACTGCCACCTCTCCAGATTCAAAGGAGGTCTCGAAACTTGACATCAGGCTCAACCTGACGCTGTTGACTGGCTACGGAAGAAGGGCAAACGCTAGAAGAAGAAGAACTGGAAGCAATAGCTGATCTGATTTTTTCCTCTATAAGTTAGCTTCTGTGTTTAATCAGTCCATAAATTTGGAATCTATGCTTGTTCTGTTCACTCACAAGATGTCTTGATACTTATTCATGCTAGGTGTCTCGGTTGATGGCTCCATCTTGTGGCTGAGAAGCATTTCATTATGGAACTACACTACTGTCCAATTTGTGGGTGTTTGGGCTGGTTTTGGCAATTATAAATAAAGAGGATGTGAATTTTTTAAAAAATATTTTATTTATTTACTAATGAGAATGATAGGAAGAGAGAGAGAAAGAACCAGATATCACTCTGGTACATGTGCTGCTGGGGATTGAACTTGGGACCTCATGCTTGAGAATCCAGTGCTTTATCCATTGTGCCACCTCCTGGATCACGGATGTGAATGTTTTTACTTAATCAGTTAGTTTATTTATGTAGGGAGGAGGCCTTATGGCTGAGTGATTTCACCACTCTGGGGGCACTTTTTCAATCAGATAAAGGGGCACACACACACACACCCCACAGCACCAGAACTTCCTCCAGTGCCATAGTCCCTTTCAGGTGCCAGGGCATAAACCTGCATTGTGCACATGGTAATGCAGGCACCCTACCTGGTGAACTATCTCTTTAACTTGTGAATATTCTTGTAAAGATCTTTTGTTTTTTTTTTAATCTCTCTATTATTCTAAGTCATCTCTCTAATTGAACATTAATACCGAAATTGCTATATTTTACACACCATAAATAATTATTTACACAATAAATATATTGCTTTACATGAAGCTTCCAGATCTTTCCTTAAATCTAACGTGTCCACCAGCAGAACACAGGGTTTGACTCTCTACATTCTCACCACGGTGTCCTAAGTCGATGTTTTATTTTTAGTCCTTCTGGTGGGTGTGTAGTGATAGCTCCTGTGGGTTTTAATTTATAATTTCCTGATGAATGTTGATGTTGAATTATTTTTTTTCATGGTGACATAGTCTCTTGATTATGTGCTTACAGCTCCTTGAATTATCTCTACCTCCAGCTTTGTGGGGAATCGGGACAAGTTGGCCAAGTGTTATGCTCTATTTTGAGTTGTGTCTCCATGGAGCTGAGGTGGAATTCTTGACTCCAGTGGGGATTCTGGGAATACAAAGACTTACATAAGCCCCAAAGAGTGACATTCTTTTTTAAAAATTAATTAATTAATTAATTAATTCCCTTTTGTTGCCCTTGTTGTTTTATTGTTGTAGTTGTTGTTGATGTCGTTGTTGTTGGATAGGACAGAGAGAAATGGAGAGAGGGGGGGAAGACAAAGAAGGGGAGAGAGAGATAAACACCTGCAGTCCTGTTTCACCGCTTGTGAAGCGACTCCCCTGCAGGTGGGGAGCCGGGGGCTCGAACCGGGATCCTTACACTGGTCCTTGTGCTTAGCGCCACCTGCGCTTAACCCTCTGTGCTACCGCCCGACTCCCAAGAGTGACATTCTTAAGTGGTCAATGGGATATGGTCTGGGGTTGGGTAGGAAGAATAAGAATAAGGGGGCAGTGAGGACCATGAAGGTCAGCAAGGAGGGGCCATGCACTGTCCATCTCCAGCAATGAGCAGTGGGTTGTGCAGGAATGTCTTAGGACTATGTCTCCGGGGCAGTTCGACAATTAAAGTGACAGGGTTTCTTTTTTCTTACTATCTTTATTTACTTATTTATTGGATAAATATAGTCAGAAATTGAGAGGAAGGGGGAGACAGAGAGGGAGAGACAGAAAGACACCTGCAACCCTGCTTCAACCACTCGTAAAACTTTCCCCCTGCAGGTGGGGACTGGGGGCTTGAACCTGGGTACTTTCACATTGCAACATGTGTGCTCAACCAGGTGTGCCACCAACCGGCCCCCCCTTTTTTTTCTTGTGAATTAGTATGTGATAGTCATGTAATTAAAATGTTGACTGTAAATATTTTCCCTATTTATTGTCCAAGATTCTAGTTTCTTAAGTAGTTAGTGACTCAGGGGTTGGATTATGATGATGTATTTCTTCCATTAATGCATAATTTAATGCATAACCTCTACTTTATCTATCACTCTGCCACTGCTGATAAATGTGGTTAAGCAATGATTTTGACTTAGAGAAATAAATGGGATACAGCCACTTAGCAAAGAAGTCTACAAGGTCAACATTCTTTCAAGCAGAAGTTCAGGCTGAAATGGACACTTGGATGGAAAAGGATTTGCCTGTCTGACCACTCTTAAGTCATTTGCTTCCAGAGAAAATGCTGTGGGGGATGTTGGGTGAGGTTCCCTGCTCTGAACACAGCACATTATGCAAAGCTGAGCTTTACATAAGGTCCAAAAGGTTAACAAATTAGGGGTGGTTTTCTTTTTTCTACATGTTGAGTACATTTTATTAGATAAGCGTTCACTAAAGAATCAATACAAATTTCAAGTCATTCTCCTTTCAAAACATACTTTGCCTGCCAAAAATTCTACCAATGCGAGTGGTCACAGAGCTAGAATGGGACTCTCAGGTCATTGTGGGGTCTTCTGTCTCCAGAGGACACGGCAGCTGACCCAGCATATAAACTGGGTGAAACACTCTAGTTTTTGTCAGGCCTGTGTGGCAGGGAAGATCCATCCAAGATTTGTATCCCCTCATGCCCTAAATTCACATGCTAAATCTTAACCCCTGATGTGGTGGAATTAGGAGGCAGAGCCTGTGGGAGAAGATGGGGTCATGAATCATGAGGATGGTGTGTCCTGAGAAGGATGAGTGCCCTTCTAAAAGAGACCCCAGAGAGTTTCCTGCTCTATCTAGTACTCAAGAACAATTCGTACTCACTCAGCAGAGAGTTAGCTCTCTGGGGACTTTTGTTCGTCATAGATCCACCCTCGTAACTTCACCTACCCCTAATCACCCCCGCCAAAGACGTCTCTATAAATGCGTTACACTGGAGGTTAGGGGCTCAATGTATGAATTTTGGGAGGGCACAACTTGGTCTTAGTACTCTTCCTACCAAACCACTAACTTAACGCCTTTTTTTTTTTTAAACACAGAACTCATTTATTCCATATTAATGGTCTCCAAAGTCATCTGAATATGTTGTTATTTCTCTCAGACACTAGAGACAAGTTTCATACTGAGGCAAAATTATTCTCCAGTTGCAAACTTTGAAACCAGAAACCTATGTGCTTCCATAAAACAATGGGTAGCTCATTACAAAAGGGAGAGATAGGAAGAAGGAAGGAGTTCTAGGCAAGGGAGAAGGATGGGGTTCTAGGCAAATCCAGAATATAACAAGGCACATTCTGGGTGAAAGCTCTGTCACTAAAACCCACAGATGGTAATCCCAACTCTGTGGCTCAGAATTGTGAATGGCCGTGTCCTGATAGCTCCAGGCAGCTACTCTTTGGTCTATTGCAACCAAAACAATGATCCTTCTTTTGAAATTGAAGAGACATCTTTGATTTTATTTTTTGAATTTAAAGTTTTTAAATTTGTGATTAATACAAGGTTACAAGATTGTTAAGATTCCACTGTATTGTTCCACACCATACCTCCCACTGGAGTTCTGTATTCCCACCTTCCTACCTCCCAGAGATAACCTCTATAGTTTTCATGAGTCTTAGAAACAGTTTGCCTGCATGCTTCTTTTTCTCCTTCTCCTTCTCCTTCTCCTTCTCCTTCTCCTTCTCCTTCTCCTTCTCCCTCTCCCTCTCCCTCTCCCTCTCCCTCTCCCTCTCCCTCTCCCTCTCCCTCTCCCTCTCCCTCTCCCTCTCCCTCTCCCTCTCCCTCTCCCTTTTCCTTCAAGTTCATGGTGTATCAGATCTCTAGATTCCACATGTGAGTGAAGCCATCTGGTAGTAGAGGCAACTGTTAAGATCAGCCTCTGTCTTAGCTTCAGCCCCTACTCAGTTATTATAATGGCTCATGACTGTTCACCGCTGCACTTGGCTAGCTCTACAGCATATGAACTTATGAATGCTGAGAAGTTCCAGAATCTACAGCCAGCACGCTGGAGGCCTAGGAGAGCCAATACCAAGTTCCAGTCAGATGTCAGGAGAAGGCTGATGTCTTAGCTGGAAGAAACTGATTTACAATATGGCTTCATCCATCAGAGCTGCTTTTTTGGCAAACTGCTATGGTGGCCACTGAAGTTTCCATGTGATTGATAGCTTTTATTTTCCACTTCTCCCTGTTGCAAAGTTGTTGGCACAAAATTGTAATCAGATTGGGGTGGTGGCATTTCAGTTTAGCTTGTCCACTGCTTGCCAGAGCACAGCTCTGAATTTTACACTTCGCTTCCGGATTGTGGCTGATGGTCACGTGCAGAACTTTCTACCTTTGGTGAGGGCGACTCTGCACCTCACCACCTGAACGCTGAGATCTTTATCTCTTGCTGTGAGAGATTGTTTAAGATTCAAGTCTCTTTCTATTTAGGCTTTTCCACATGTGCTGTGGCTTTACTGCTATTATGGTACTGAAGGAAAACAGTTCTTTTTTTAAAAATTCTATTAGTGATTTAATATTGATCTACAAAATTATAAGATAGACGTATAATTTCACACTGTTCTCACCACCAGAGTTCTGTATCTCCATTCTCTCCATTGGAAGCTACAGTAGTTCTCCCCAGGTTCCAGATATGGGTTAACTATGATTTCTACAACTATCTGTCTATATTTGTATATATCTGCCCTTTCCTCTCCCCATGATAATGTCTCCTCTTCTTTTTCAAGTCACACCTATACCTATTACTACTTCAGAGTGTCCTTTCTTTTTGCCTCTTCTCGAGTCCCAATGGAGTTGGAGTTCAGAGTTCTCTGGTCAGCTTTCCCCTATCATTTCTTTACTTTTTAATTTTTTAAAAAAATTATCTTTATTTATTTATTGGAGAGAGACTGCCAGGAATTGAGATGGGAAGGGGGTAACAGAGAGGGAGAGAGACAGAGAGACATCTGCAGCCCTGCTTTACCACTTGCAAAGCTTTCTCCCTGCAGGTGGGGATCGGGGCTTGAAACTGGGTCCTTGTGCACTGTAACCTGTGCACTCAACCAGGTGCGCCGCCACCGGTCCCTCCTCTATCATTTCTCCCCCACTGGGAGCATGGACCAAAATTCTTTTTGGGATGAAGAAGGTGGGCGTTTTGGCTTCTGTAATTGCTTCTCTGCTGGACATGGGCGTTGGAAGGTCGATCCATACCCCTAGTCAAAACAGACCTTTCTATTCAGCTATCTAGGCCCTACCCCAGGGAAATCTTTTTGATAGGATGGCATTGGACTTTTGTCGTGGGTGTAGTGAGACTTATACACATAAAAAATGTAGAGCTATATCCCTGAAATTTAATAGTATTAGAAACCAGTGCTAAGTCAGTGAAAATATATGTACACAAATGGAGATACTCTGCCCTTGTGTGAATTTTACCCAAGTGAATAGCTGACAGGACCCCTTATTTTTCTTTAATAGAGAACATGTGCTTTATAGTTCATTTTTAGTTGGTTTCCTGGGAAGACTGTAATTTTCATTCTAAAGTAGCAACATTTTAAAGTATAATGTCTTATTATAACTGGTGGCTAAAACTGTTTTCATGGGAAAGAATTTCTGATTTCATCATGGAAATCAATGTAGAAATATGATTTAGTCTATTGAATTCACTTTGCAGGCATTCAGGGGCAACCAATCCCTGAGCCAGATGGAGTACTCTAGACTCCTGCAGTGACCCCTGGGGACCATCTTCAACATGGACCATCTCATCTCTCGCCTCAAAGCCCCCTCCGTGTGGGTGGCTGTGCCATGCCACAGACACTTGGTTAACCCAAATGTCACACCACCCTCAAAAAGCTGGATCTTTTTTTTTTCCCCAATAATTTTAGGAGTCTTTGCTGAAGGAAGGAGATGGTTGGGAGATAGGAATAAAATAAAACATTCCAAATTGACGCTTCCTTCAGCTGAATAGCTGAACCTGGTAGACACCTGACTGATGTCAATATCAGGTCTCCCTGCTGCTGTTCCAGCCTCTGTGGGGCAACATCATTGGAAACTCAAGAAGTCACAGCTGTAAATTGGTGAGTTTTTAGGTGACATTTGTTCTTTGTTGCTTAAACTCGGATCCAGAAGTGGTGTGGCTCAGCTGCCAGTCTCCTAAGTTGATGCCAGCCTTCCCTAAGCATCAGCTTTTAGACCTGAGAATGGCTCCTTCAACCTACCCACCCCCCCCTTTTTTTTTTGCCTCCAGGGTTATCACTGGGGCTAGGTGCCTGCACTAGGAATCCACTGTTCTTGGAGGCCATAACTCCCCCCTACTTTATTTGTTGCCCTTGCTGTTGTGTTTATTGTTGTTGTCATTGCTGCTCTTGTTGGATAGGACAGAGAGAAATCGAGAGAGGAGGGGAAAACAGAGAGGGGAAGAAAAAGACAGACACCTAGAGACCTGCTTCACCGCTTGTGAAGTGACTCCTCTGCAGGTGGGGAGCCGGGGCTCCACCCGGATCCTTACACGGGTCCTGTGCGCTAAACCCACTGCGCACCGCCCGACTCTCTTCAACCCCTTTCTGTCCTTAAGTCACACGAGTCTGTACGCACCTGTGGCTTAGGCGATTTTCCTTTTGTTGCTTTACTTCAGAGCCAGAAAGTAGCGAGCCTCAGCTTTCACTCTCCATTTTGGTGCCAGCCAGGAAGCTCCCCCTCATCCCTGTCCTGTCCGGGAGCCATATGGGTCTATTCACCTATGGCTTGGTGAGTTTCCAAAGAAATCTTGGTTGTATTTTCTTGTCTTTCAGGTGTTTTTCACTTCTTTTTCTAGTTGACTGGGGAGAGCAAGTCTGCTGTTATTCCATAGCCTCTCCATCCCTTACTTTGTGTCTTCTTTTTAATGGCCACAGAGAGGCAGAGGGAGTGAGAGACCACAGCACTGACGCTTCTTTCAACGCCATGGGGGCTGGGCTCTAGCCCACATGGTAAAAGCAGCCTACTACCCAAGTGAGACATTTCACTGGCCTGCTCTCTCTCTTAAAAAAAAAAAAAAAGAAAGAAAGAAAGAAAGAAAGAAAGAAAAGGAAAAAAAAAGGGCTAGAAAGTTGACTCAATAGTTATGTATACATCTGTTTTAGTACTGCATTAAACAACAACCCCATTCCCTTACTCCAAACAAAGAGGGTGGCTATATATTCATGGCAGAAACAGAGGTTATGCAGATGAAGAGGACAAGACAATGGATCTGCACTATTTGACTGAGAAATCTATAGGTTAAGGAAGTACAATGGGAGAGACATATGGAGGGTCACTGAAACACACTAAATTGAGAACTCTCCTGGGATTCAGGAAAGTTGTGAAAGGGAAGACTGTTCAGGCAGGTAGCGGAGGTCCTGCCACCATCAACACACAGTTCGTTAGTCTACACTCTCTGTTAACTGAATTTAGCTGTGAGTGATCCCAAGCAAGACCAGTAGAAGTCAGCTCAGCATGAAAATACAGTTTGTTGTTTAGGTCACTAACTTTTGGGGTGGTTTTGTTTACAAATAAGGAACACTGATGTAGAACTCAATGGTGAAACAAAAAATTATAGTCTGCATTTTGCTTTCTGTCACTTTCACTGAGGTGTCCAATAGAGTGGGAATTTTAAAACATTCATGCTAGGCAGGGGTAGCTAGCGTAATGGTTATGCAAAGAGATGCTCATGCCTGAGGCTGTAAAGTCCCAGGTTCAGTTCCCCTACCACCATAAACCAGAGCTGACCAGTGCTCTGGTAAAACAAAACAAAACACCAAAAAAACCTCATGCTGTAGTAAGACTTTGGGCCTCTAGGTTGCTAGTGTAGAATGCTGCTTTTATTGGCTCTGAGCAGATGGAAGAAAAAAATTAATTCAAATGGAGACATGTGTCCCCAGTCCAAATCTTATCCAGATGTGTTAATAGGATCATTCCACAGGATGATTGCAACTAGACATCAAATGCCAAGTTAGAAATACTGGCTTCTCAAAATGCAGTTACAGCTGAATTTAGGGGCCCATCTGTGAAAACTGAAGCAATGGCCATGAGACTTGAAAGATTTAGGAGTGAAAAAGAAAAACACCGTTTCCAGAGACCTCCCTCCACCCCTTTCCTGACGTGAAGGCGATGTGATATCCTTGCTGAGGGAATGGCCCTGCAGGAAGACAGATCTGTAATTACGCTCAGATCTGGGAGAGAGTCAGATCACAGAGGACCAAGCTTCCTGTGGTCATTTGAACACATGTCCTCAGATTCCTTGTGGCCTTTCTTGAACCGGGGTGGGCCTGTGTGGTATTGGGTGACCCCAGGCTTGAGTGGAAGAGGCCACACAACTGTGCCCTTCTTTCTTGGGACTCACTTACTCTGGGAACCTCCAGCTGTCTTTTATAAAAATCATTTTTATTCCGCCCCTGCAGCTTTGTTGAGATCAGATTGATATAATGGTAAATTTAAACTGTGAGGTTAAGATTTACTAGACATGTATATTGTGAAATGGTTTCCACAACCAGGTGAATCAGCACTTCCACAAGCTCACAGAATTGCCATTTTGTTTTGTGTGCTGAGTGCATTTATGATCCACTGTCTTTGTGACCTCAGCTGTCTTGTAAGAAGTCCAGCCACCATGGGGCCCAGTGGTGGTGCACCTGGTTGAGTGCACACATTACAGTGCACAAGGACCCAGATTCAAGCCCCTGGTCCCCACCTGCAGAGGGAAAAGCTTCATGAGTGGTGAAGCAGAGCTGCAGGTGTCTCTCCCCTGGACCATTCTGGAAAGAGAACACTAAGAGAAGCATGAGTCACTTGCCATTATACTCTATCCAAAAGCCAGACAAGTGAGTACAAGCACTGGGGGGGTTTATTCTGCAGCAATGAAACACCAAGACAATCAGGCCAACACCTGTATAAATGTTTATATGAAGGCATTTTGTAGAATTGTTGAAGATTTGTGCTCACTTGTGTGTATTTTTTCCCCAGAGCACTTTTGAGCTCTGATATGTTGTGGTGCTGCAAACTGAACCTTTGACTTTGGAGCTTCTGGGTTTTTTTTTTTTTTTTTTTTTTGTATAACCATTATGCTATCTCCCCAGCCTCACTTGAATTTAATTAAAACTTGCTACCCTCTTCACCGAGTAATGTGGGTGGGCCTCATGCTACCAGTTGAAGACTTTATAAACAAAAAAACCAAGTTCTTTAATTTTTATTTTTTTAAAGAAGGGATTTGCAGCTAGACAGTTCTGTCAGACTCCTCTACCTTCAGACTCGAAGCTGCAATGTCAGCTTTCAGCTGAATTCCCAGTCTGCTGGCCTTCTTGTGAATTTTTGTCAGTGCCCACCACTGTCTGAACCAGTTCCTTATAATATCTCTCAGGGTAGACTGACAAATATAAGTACAGGCAGAGACAGAGAAGGAGGCTGGTTCTCTGGGGAGTCTGATGACACCACACAGAAGTCTGGCACGCATGTGACTTTGCTGAGAGCAATGCTGTTATATCCTCTCTGTAGGGGAGCTCCTTTACTGGTCCTCCTGCTCCTGTCTCGAAGAACGAAGCATCGTATTGGCTGGCCACCTTTAAAATGTGGTGGCAGTGCTCACTTTGGCAGCACATATACTCTAATTGAAATGGTACATGGCCCCTGTGCAAGGATGACATGCAAATACATGAAGTGTTCCATATTTTTCAGGTTACAAAATTAGCATTCAAAAATCAGTGGCGTTCCTTTATGCAAACACTCGGTCGGAAGAAGAAACAATCCGGAAATCAATCCCATTCATGATAGCAGCAAAAAACAAACAAACAAACAAACAAACAGTAAAAGATCTAGGAATAAATCTAACAAAAGAAGCGAAAGATTTGTATACTAAAAATTCAAGGAAATAGAAAAAGACACAAAGAAGTGGAAAAATATTCCATGTTCATGGACTGTAAAAATTAACATCATCACAATGAATATTCTGCCCAGAACCATATACGATTTGAATGCAATCCCCATCAAAGTCTCACTTTTTTTTTTTTTTGAGGATAGAACAAAAGTTATAAACATTTATCTGGAACCAGAAAATACCTAGAATAGCCAAAACATCAAGCAGGAAGGTTTTCCTGAGCCTTAGGATTAAACCTTCCTGTTTGATGGTTTGTTCCAAAAACCCAAAGCTCTTTTTCCAACAGGGTGAGTAGACCCGATTCATCGGTGAGGGAGCTGGAACATTCCAGCTCTGAGCTTCCCCCCTTTACCAGGCACCAGGGCAGGCGACCCAAATCTCTGGGACCTCTTTCGCCTTTCCAAGTGCATCTGACTCACTTGGCCTTATGGGGACAATGGGGCTTTGTCAAAGACTGCCTCATTTGCCACTTCAAGCATCGTGTCTGTTGATATTGCAAAACAGCAGAAGAATTTGACAACAGGCCTTTTCAGAATGTTCATCATAGTTGGACAAAGGATAGGCCCAAGCGGGTCAGCAGCTAGCCTGAAGAGTTTTCCGGGTGAGAAATCACATCTCTGTATTCAGTCTTCCCAGACCTCTGTTCACCCACCTCACCTTCTCTTCCCTTCATGACTCAAGTGGGCAGAGGCAGTTGGCAACCCCTTCCCTTCTACCGTTTGGTCTGCTGGAGAGTGACATTGTGAAGAGTTTCTGTGCATGACAAGACTGAGTATGAAGGGTCCTCGAGTCTGTCCGCCATCATGGAGGCCCCTCAAGAATCCACCGTCACTTGTTTATGGGTCTCACTCCAGAGATTAAATAAGGAGGTCATCAGACTTTCATGAAGCTTGTTGAATCCCTTGAAGATGCGGGGAGGGAGCTTTCCAGACTCAGACGGGTTGGGTCACAGCAAGCACCGGGCACAGAGCTGTGATGTGGAGGCCAGGCCGTCATCCTCTGGCCAATGTGCACAGCGTGCAGCAGGGAAGAATCACTCACTAGGGTCAGGTGACCTCATGTAGGGGAAGCTTTGTTTTGTGTGAGCTCTGCGTGACCCCCCTCCCCCACCCCCCACCACCCAGCGCTTCAGATAGCTAGATTGCCCATGGTTAATTTGCCCAGAAATGGATGTTCCAGGAGGCTGGGGCACTTCATAACTTCCATATTGACAACATGGTCTGTTATGGAGCCATAGGCAAATCTGGGGCTCACAGGTCATGGGCCATATGGAAGCCAATATGGACTGGTTTACTTAAAGCAAATCAACTTTCTTTTTTTTTTCCTATTATTTTATTTATTTATTATTAGATAGAGACAGAAACTGAGAAGGAAGGAGAAGATAGAGGGAGAGAGACAGAGACACTTGAAGCTCTACTTCACCACTTGTGAAGCTTTCCCCCTGCAGGTGTGGACCAGGGGCTTTGAACCCGGGTCCTTGTGCACTGTAATGTCTGTGCTCAACTACCTGGCTCCTGAGTAAGGTCTTTATCATTAATGATCGTTGACAATGAAGACACAAGCAAACAATTCAAGAGAGAAATGACAGCAGTCAGTAACATAGTCCAACCTTACTTGAATTCAAAATAAAATATTATTCAGATCCAGTATTTTTAAAAGATTATAATACTCAGAGTGTACAAAAAACTCCTGTAATGTGTTGCTGGAAGAAATGTAATTGAGAGGACAATTTGATAGCACATGATGAGAATGTTACACATACTAGAGCCTTTGATTGAGAAGTTTCACTTCCGAGAATTACCTTGGGGAAGTAAATGTGAATGTCAGTAAGATGTCAGCTATGCGCAAGGCCATGGCGGGTGGGCAAAAGCCTGAAGAGCTCACTCTTCAATAGATGATCATATAACAAGGTCTTGAAGTATTTTAAATGATGGGGTTGATGCAGACAATGGAAATCTGTGTGATTAGTCCAGAGAATTTTAGAAAGAAAATGAAGGGGCTGGGGGCAGTGCACCCAGTTAAGCACACATAGTATGAAGCTCAAGGACCCGCACAAGGATCCGGTTCAAGCCCCTGGCTCCCCACCTGCAGAGGGGATGCTTCACAGGCGGAGAAGCAGGTTTGCAGGTGTCTATCTTTCTCTCCCTCTCTATCTTTCCTTCCTATCTCAGTTTCTCTCTGTCCTATCAAATAAAATGACCGGAGCCATGGATTCGAAGTGTCAGCACTGAACCCCAGTGATAACCCTGGAGGAAGAAAAGGAAGAAAGTGGGGGAAGAAAAAAGAACTGGCTACATGAAGACATGCTATAAAGCCAGAATAACTTTGAAGTGATGGGGTGTTGATTCAGAAATGACAGATACATAAATGATATAGATGAGAGTTCATAAACAGAACCACTGATACATAAACAATCAGTTTTGACAGGAAGTATATGGGTAAACATTTCTGGTTTTAAAGGAGGTCCTGGTGGATACAGTGTACAACACGGGGGCCATGGTTCAGAATGCTGCGTTGAATGCTGCATTGCAGGTTTCAAAGCTGCTAAGACAGTAGATCTTCAAAGTTCTCATCACTAGAAAGTAATTGTGTAACTGTATCTGGTGATGTAAGCGAGCTTGATATATCCAGTGGCTCATTTTGCAGTGATGCGTACTCTTATGGGGCCCTCCATATTGTACACCAGAAATGTGTGCAAGGTTTGTCCATTTTATCTCAGTAGGGGAGGAGGAATAAGGAAACAGCACATGGGGTCGGTGAGATAACTCATCTGGGAAGGTGCCTGCTCTGATATGCACTGGACCCAGGTTCGAGTCCCTGGTGTACAACATGGGAATCCTATAGCACTGGAGGAAACTGTGATGCCACGGAGTCTTTCTCTCCCCCACCCCCTCTTTCCCTCTCTCTATTGGAAAAAAAAAAATCAGCCCAAAGTAAGGAAGCCTTGGCAACAACAGAAAACAAACAAAAAAAAAAAAAAGGAAGAGAAAAAAAGAAACAAACCAAAAAACATTAGGGAAAGAACCATTCAGTTAGAGGTTTCTTGATAAGTGGTTATCCATTGAGATCCTTAGTGTATTCTCAAAATAGACTGCAGTTGGATGAAACAGAAAGACACTGCTTGGAAGCACAGTAAGGGGATATGGGAGAAGCAGATCAGTCCTTTGAAGGTGGGAAAAGATTTTTATAAGCAAGAAACAAAGGCAGAGCTACTGCAAAAGACAGGCCATGTGTTTGCCAAATTTCGTCCTGAATTTCCTGTGGGCACTGGCCATAGATGTCTCCTTGTCCTGCTTGTATATGGCGCTGCTATTTACAACTAAGAGATGGAAACAACCAAAGTGCCTACTGATAGATGACTTCATCTTCCCTTCTTTCTTCTTTCTTTCTTTCTTTCTTTCTTTCTTTCTTTCTTTCTTTTTTTTTTCTTTCTTTCTTCCTCTGTTTTGCCTTCAGGGTTATTTTTGGGGCTCAGTGCCTGCACTACAAACCCGCTGCTACTGGAGGCTAATTTTTTCCCTTTTTTGACCTTGTTGTTTATCATTATTGTTGTTAATATTATTTTTGTTGTCATTGTTGTTGGATAGGACAGAGAGAAATGGAGAGAGGAGGGGAAAACAGAGAGGGGGAGAGAAAGATAGACACCTGCAGACCTGCTTCACCACCTGTGAAGCGACTCCCCTGCAGGTGGGGAGCCGGGGGCTCGAACCAGGATCCTTACTCCCCTCTTTGCGCTTCGAGTCATGTATGCTTAACCAGCTGCACTACTGCCCAGCCCCTTGACTGCATGGTTTTATACACAAAAAAATTAATATTCAGGTGGTCCGGGAGATGGTGCAGTGGATAAAGCACAGGACCCTTAAGCATAAGGTCCTGAGTTCAATCCCCAGCAGCACATGTACCAGAGGATGTCTGGTTCTTTCTTCCTGCCTATCTTCTTCATGAGTAAATAAAAATATATTTAAAAAAATAATATTCAACTATAGAAAAGGGATTTTGCCATTTGCAGCAAAGTGAAAGGAACTTGAGGGATTATGCAAAGTGAAATGGCCCACAAGGAGAATGGATTTTTTTTTTTCTTTTCTGGTGGTGGTTTCCATTTAAGGTTAAGTGCATATGAATATTTGGATTAGAAAAGACTGTGTTTAGGTCTCAGCAAGTTGAAACCAGAGTCAAGGGATCATTTTTGTGACTAGGGGAAAAGAAACCACACTAATTCTTAGGGCCCTTGTAGTCTTCTCTGTGATCAGCATCACCAGGACAGAATGTGAGGTGATGGGGGAGAGGGTCGATGGGGAATGGAAAGATTCTTGGGGCAGATTCCTGGCTAACTCTGAACTTTACTCAATCAAACCCAGGAAATATTGGAACAGGACAACTGGAAACAAAAACAGAACAAAATAATATACAGCACAGCAAAACAAAACATCAAGCCCCAAATAACTTAAGAAATGCTGAAGCACTTAGGGCTGAGGAGAGAGAAATAATCTGAGCAAGCTGGTGACGGTGAGTCTGAGAGGAGCTAGGAGCACAAAGGACACAATATTTTGGGAAAGTCAGGTGTTCACAAGACCTTTCAAATGGGACACATGGGAGATTACAAGAATTCTTTAAATTATTTATTTATTATTGGATAGAGACAGAAACTGAGAAGGGAGGGAAGGTAGAGAGGGAAAGAGAGACACTTGCAGCCCTGCTGTGCCAGTTGTGAAGCTTTCCCCCTGCGTGTGGAGGACCAGGTTTTGTTTTGTTTTCCATTATGAATGTAAATTCTTTATGTTTTTTTTCCCCAACAGTATGTGGTAAAAGAATAGTAATCTTATTTTAAATTACATTGGGATTGGGTCGATTTCTTTAAAATTTGCCTGGTGCTGATGGGCTATGAGACAGCTAGAATGCATTTAACTGCACTTTGAATCGTTTGCTTGTTTGGAGCTCTCGATACTCAGGAGCAGGACCAGGTACGCAGACATAATTGTTGGTCGGAGTCAGTTGGCAGCGTCCTTGAGCCTGCCTCTCCCTCAGGACTCAGATCCAAGTTGACGTTCAAAACCACTTAGTGTCCTTTGACCTGCCCACATTTCTGGGTTCTCTCTATCTACTCTCTGTTCTCATTTTAGGTTTTTGTCCCCCACCCCCACCCCTTGTTCTGTGACATACTTTAGATTCCCATCTACAGCCCTTCTGACTTTAAAAAAGATCTCTTCGCATGGACAGAAGCTGAAAGATAAGAACAGAAGGGAAGGGTGTCTGGCGGTAGCACAGCGGGTTAAGCGCAGGTGGCGCAAAGCGCAAGGACCGGCGTAAGGATCCCGGTTCGAGCCCCCGGCTCCCCACCTGCAGGGGAGTCGCTTCACAGGCGGTGAAGCAGGTCTGCAGGTGTCTGTCTTTCTCTCCCCCTCTCTGTCTTCCCCTCCTCTCTCCATTTCTCTCTGTCCTATCCGACAATGACGGCATCAATAATAGCTACAACAATAAAGCAACAAGGGCAACAAAAGGGAATAAATAAATAAATATTTAAAAAATAATCAAAAAAGATCAGAAGGAAAACACAAAGCAGAACTTGGACTGGGTTTGGTGCACTGCACCAAAGCAAAAGACTCTGGGGGTGCAAGTGGGGGTGTTCAAGTCCTGGGACATGATGGCAGAGGGGGAGTTGGGGGGGTGGTAGTTTAGACGGCTATATGGAAAACAGAAATGTTACACATGTACAAACTGCTGTATTTTACTACCACTATAAACCATTAATCTCCCCAATAAAGAAAAATAATGAATGAAAAAAAATCTCTTCTTCCTAGTATAGAAACTATCAAAAATCTACAATTACACAAAGCCCTGCTTTCAAAGACAGCAAGAGATCTGGTTATTAACTCTGTTCTTCTTCTTCTAGCGTTTGCCCTTCTTCCGTAGCCAGTCAGCAGCGTCAGGTTGAGCCTGATGTCAAGTTTCGAGACCTCCTTTGAATCTGGAGAGGTGGCAGTCGTTGACTATGTGGGTCATAGTCTGTCTGGAGCCGCAGGGGCAGTTCGGGTCGTCTCTGGCTCCCCAGTGATGGAACATAGCGGCGCACCGGCCATGGCCTGTTCGATAGCGATTGAGGAGGGCCCAATCATAACGTGCTAGGTCAAAGCCGGGTTGACGCTTGCAGGGGTCTGTGATGAGGTGTTTGTTCTTTACCTCAGCTGACTGCCAGCTCTGTTTCCAAGAGTCTGGAACAGAGAAGTTCAGTGTAGGCGTAGGGGACCAGATTGGGTGACTAGACGTCAAGCATTGGACAGGGTGGGCGAAGATATCCGCGTATATTGGCAGGTCCGGTCGAGCGTAGACGTGGGAAATGAACTTAGATGATGCCGCATCCCGACGAATATCTGGCGGGGCGATGTTGCTAAGAACTGTAATCTCTGTAACTCTGTAATCTCTGTTAACTCTTTGCAACTGGTTAATTTTTCTCAGTCTTCTTCAAAGTATGACATAAAGATTTATGCAAATATCTTTTTCCATATAATTGACATCTATAAAGCTTTTCTAAATTCTGAGGTCATCTTTAAATAGAAGGTACTTACCAGTATCCTAAATACTAATGAGGCCACTCATTCATCTGATTATCCATCATCCATCATCTCTCCCCAGACCCCATCAACCAACCCAGTAATCTAATCATCTACCAGTCCATCCATCCATCCATCCATCCATCCATCCATCCATCCATCCATCCATCTACTACATAGGTTGGCTTCACCACTGTTACAACACTACCACTACATGCTAAACAGTAAAATAAGCCTGTGTCATTGCTCTCAATGCAGTTCACACTCTCTGTGGTGAAGACAGTGATGGAATATAGAATGGTCACTGTGGCTGTGACAGGGGATTGCAGACAACTAAAGGACTATGGAGTAATTCCTGAACATGATGGGTAGGGGAAGTATTTTCACAGAGGCAACAGCTAAGCTGAAATCCTGAGCATAAGAAGGAGGCTTCCGGACAGACTGTTGAGTGAACAGCCTACACCAGGTAGAAACTCAGAGGCAAGGGAGAGTTTGTAAATCCATGACCCAAGGCTTCTGGTATGACACTGCTGGGGGAGGCAAGGATCTGTCTGAAGTGCCTGTGTTGGTCTCTTTCCAGGAAGCAATAAGGGGAGTCAGAATCAAAACTGGAAAGGGGATAATGTAGGCAGATGCAGGTTGGCCCCACTGGGGACTCTTTGAGTGGTCATGCTGAACAGACACAGAATTGTTCCCTGAGGGGAAACGAATTGGGTTCAAATCTCCCTGGCACTTCCCACCTGCTCTGAACATGGGTGGAACACTCTTCTGTGGTCAGTCAGAGGATGCCCTCAGGCAGCAAGTTGCAGAGAGTGAGGTCACAGAGAAAGCCGGTGCAGGTCAGCTGTTGCATGGGGAGAAGGAAATGGGGTAGGCCCTGCTAGCAGCCACGGCTGCCCATCACCCCATTCTTCTTCCTTGATGTACTTCCTGTCTGGTGCTCACCACAAACGTGCTTTATTTATCGAATTGAAAAAAAAAAAAATCTGTGCAACTCTGGGAACAAACTCAACACCTTTCGCATGTGCAATTCTGATTAGCTCCCTCAATAGCCTAGTATTTCTATTCTATATTTTTTAATGGAGAGAGAGGGAGAGAGAGAGAGAGAGACATGGAGAGAAGCAGAGGGATAGAGATAGAAAGGCATCAGGGACCAGGCAGTGGCGCACCCAGTTAAGCACACACAGTATTAAGGGCAAGGATCTGTACAAGGATCCAAGTTTGAGTCACCCAGCCCTCCACTTGCGGGGGGGGGGGGTGCTTTGCAATTGGTGAAGCAGATCAGCAGGTGTCTTTCTCTCTCCCTTTCTATCTTCCCCTCCTTTCTCAATTTCTCTGTCCTAGCCAGTACAAATGGGAAAAAAAAATGGCCAACAAGGGGCAGTGGATTCATAGTGTTGACACCATGCACCAGCGATAAATCTAGAGGGAAAGAGAGAGAGACGGAGAGAGAGAGAGAGAGAGAGAGAGAGAGAGAGAGAGAGAGATCAACAAAGCACTATTCTATTACACCTGCAGCTCCTTTGAAGTTGTTCATGGTGCTCCCATGCAGTGCTAGGGCTTGATCCCTGGGTCTTCTCTGTGGAAGGGTGTGTGCTCTATTGCTGAAGCACCTCCTGGACCTGGATATTTTATTTGTCATTACTTGTCTTGATCGTTGATCAGCATAGCACTCACCATAATACCTGGTGTAGTTCGGTGACGCCATACATGAAAGTACTTGCCACGCTGTCGACAGCTCCAGATTTCCCTGTGCACCCCCTTTCCTGTCTGTGCCCTGCACATTCATTCCTGGGGGTGCCCACAGTTGCTTGCTCTGCATGACTTCCTACAACCTTGCTTTTACCTTCTTTCCTCTGCCTGGCTGTCCAGACAATTCTGCTGCCGCCACCCCAGGTCTCCGGTAGACTTCTTTATCTCACCAGCTGTTACACATCTGGGCTTCTTGTCTGTACCCACTGCCAACACCTGGTGCATGCCCATATCTTCTTCCTTAGCCTAGTGAAACTCTCCAAAAGGAAGTTGAAATTATTTTTGCCCAGTTCTGTTGGCACTGTTGATTGCAGTCTCCCAAGAGATCGTGAGACACATGACTCACATAAATGCTTCCCAGTTTCCTGAACCTCTGAAAGATCATCAATGACCATCCTCTGAGCTGCTGAAGTTTGGAGATGGTGGGAGGTAATTTGTCCCACAGTAAAAGATAAATATGCATCATTTGATTCCAATGTTCATGATATAAAAATATGAAAGTGCCAAGCAAAGATACTAACAGATGATAAATGAGTCTTCTAAAAACAGTTGGAGAGACAACTGGGAAACCAATTAAGAGATGTTCCCATTCATAGGCAGAAGTCACTGGGAGAAGTTAGATGGTTTGACTTTGTGGGATTAGCCGTTGTGTAAGCTCATATGGAAGGTTTTGCCTTTAGTTATCCCTCTAATATTTACTTCCTTATTTATGGTTTTCCAATTTTAGTTTTAGTTTAATGCTATTATATTATGTACTAAGCGACTTCCCTTTATGGGATCTTTTTAAAATATTTATTTTTATTTATTTATTCCCTTTTGTTGCCCTTGATGTTTTATTGTTGTGGTTATTGTTGTCGTTGTTGGATAGGACAGAGAGAAATGGAGAGAGGAGGTGGGAAGACAGAGAGGGGGAGAGAAAGATAGACACCTGCAGACCTGCTTCACCACTTCTGAAGTGACTCCTCTGCAGGTGGGGAGCCAGGGGCTTGAACCGGGATCCTTACGCTGATCCTTGCGCTTTGCATCACCTGCGTTTAACCCGCTGCGCTACAGCCCGACTCCCCCTATGGGATCTTTTTAAAAAGATCTGTTTATTTATTTTATGAGAGAGAGAATACCTTTCAATTCTGGCTCAGTTCATGGTGTTGAATCTGAGGCCTCAACCTGCAAATCCTATGCTCTACCCCTGAGCTAAGTCTTTGTCCCTTATATGGGATAATCAAGCTAAATGTAATGTTTATGTACTCAGGATGTACATGGTTAGGTCAAATCGTTCTTTTCAGGGTATTTTGAGAACTGACTTAGACCTGGCCGTCTTCCCAGTTTTGGTAGAAAGTCAAGAAAACGTACCATTTTGGTCTTGATCCAAGCAGCACTCTTATTTTGATATAAGGTGAAAGCTAGAGCAGACCTTTTGAAAGAACTTGGTGTCCCTAATGCCTGCATCCTGTCATTCTATCCCTCTTTCAGATGAATTGATGTCATTTGTATAAAAATACCACCATTGAAAGTAAACATTTCCCAGCCATGAGCAGAGTGCTTGCTGGGGACCCTACTTCCTGGCGAGGAATAAAGTCGTCCGTTCTTCTATTGATTAGAGAAAAGCCATGCAGGACAGAGCAATTTGTTATTATTATTTCTTCTTTTTTCTTTGTTGGGGGGGATTAATGGTTGACAGTCAACAGTAATATACAGTAGTTTGTACATGTGTAACATTTCTCAGTTTTTCACATAACAATTCAACCCCCTCCTCTGCCATTCCCCCCCCACCCACCCAGAGTCTTTGACTTTGGAGCAATACAACAACTCCCGTTCAAACTCTGCTTTGTGTTTTCTTATTTTTCAACTTCTTTTTAATTTGTTTTTTCATAATTAGTGATTTAATAATGCTAGGCAAGATTGTGGGATAAGAGGGGCACAATTCCACACAGTTCCCACCACTGGAGTCCCATATCCCATCGGCTCCTTTGGAGGGTCCCCTAGTCTTTATCCCTCTGGGAGTATGGACCAAAATTCTTAATGGAATGCAGAAGGTGGGAGTTCTGGTTTCTGTAGTTGCTTCTCTGCTGGATACGGACGTTGACAGGTCAATCCATACCCCCAGCCTGTCTCTGCCTTTCCCTAGTGGGGTAGGGCTCTGAGGAAGTGGGGTTCTAGGACACATTAGTGAGGTCATGTGCCCAGGGAAGACAGGTTGGCATCATGGTAGTATTTTTCAACTTCAGACAGAGCAATTTAATTTTGTGTATAAGACAGGGCTTCTCAGCCTCAGTACTAGTGTCATTACTGAGCAAAAAGCTATTTACTACCAGTGTGCTGTGTGCGTGGTAAGATGTGCAGCATCCCCACTTCAGGACAATCAGCAATGTCCTGGGTCGGGTCGGGGTGTGTGGCCTTGAGAAGCACACAAATGGCATCTCCTGTAAACAGTTAGCCACCACTCTGATTTGACAACCAGAATAGCAGTGGCTGTAGCCCAACATTACACCCACAGATGTATTGTTTATTAAGCATCTTATTTATAGTTTTTTCTTATGATTCATATTCCCTTTTAAGGGGTAGTACACTTCTCTGACATGCCAATAGATAACTTGTGCTTGTATTTTTAAATAAGTAATACACAAAAATTCCAAATACTACTATGGGGGGGGGACCCAGGCCTCTTCATACAATAATATTTTAGGCTCTTATAAAGGCATTTATTTATCTATTTATTTTATGAGAGAAACTTTAGAATATTACCTAATGATTCCCCCTTCCCTTCAGGGTTTCACTGGCACTTTGTTCACGAACACTTCCATTACTCCCACTGGACTAAATTTTTTTTTTTTCCGGATAGAGCATGAAAAGCAGAGAGGGAGAAACAGAGACAGAGAGGGAGAGAGACAGCACAGCACAGCTTCACCGCTCTTGACTATTTCCCTTGGTGTGACATTCCCATATGGTGTCTGGAGGCTCAAACCTGGGTCCTTAAGCATGGTAAAGTGTTTGCTTTATTGTTTAGGCATCTTCCTCCCTCACCTCCCTAGTGTGTGTGTGTTCAAAGAGTTGTTTATTGTTATTTATTTATTTATTTATTTATTAATTACCGGAATACTGATCAACTCTGTGTAGGGGTGGGGGGTGGGGATGGAACCTGGGACTTTGGACCCTCGGGCATGAGAGTCTCTTTGCATAATCTTTATGCTATCTACCCCCCACTCTCCCTTCTTCCCTCCCTCCCTTTTCTTTTTGTTTTTTGTTTACCAGAGCACTGCTCAGCTGTTGTTTGTAGTGGTTGTAGGGGACTGAATTTGAGACTTTGGAGCCTGGGGCATGAAAGTCTCTTTGCATAACCATTATGCTGTCTATCCCTACCTTCAGGCTTTTTTTTTCAGGTTGTTTATTTTTTCCCCTCTAGGGTTATCACTGGGGCTCAGTGCCTGCACTACAAATCCACTGCTCCTGGAGGCTGTTTTTTCCCTTTTGTTGCCCTTGTTGTTTTTTGTTGCTGTTATTATTATTGTTGTTATTATTATTGTTGTTATTGCTGTCATTGTTGTTCGATAAGACATCGAGAAATCAAGAAGGGGGGGAAGTTAGAGAGGGGGAGAGAAAGATAGACACCTGCAGACCTGTCTCACCACTTGTGAAGTGACTCCCATGCCGGTGGGGAGCTGGGGGCTCAAACCAGGATCCTTACGTTGGTTCTTGCACTTTGCGCCATGTGCACTTAACCCATTCTACTACCACCTGGCGCCCAAGTTGTTTATTTTTATGAGAGAGAAAATAGAAAATATAGAGACAAGGAGAGTGCCCCGGCCTGCGGGGTTATCGACGGAAACCTAGGGTAGGGGGCGAGAGAATGGAGGGGACAAGAGACACGAAGATAGAGAGCAAGACAGGTTTCTGATCAAGCTCTGAAAATTTTATTTTACAGCCGCATTTTAAGCACACACCATGAGGAAGTTCTGCTAAGGTAGTGGGGGGAGGGAGGTGGGTGAGCAACTTTCCAAACAGTTAGATGGTAATCGCAGTTACAATGATCAGAATGTCCGTTCACCGGTTATGTGAGAGACTTAGCTAAGGTTTTGGCTCCCGGCAGGAGAGTGGGAGCAAGCAGAAACCAGAGTAGCATTTAGATCTGGATTTTTGTGGTGCTGAGGATTAGACCTGAGACTTCTCAGGCATAGAAACACTGTGCTCTCACACTTTTAAATGCTCTTTTAAAAGGCACACCTGTCTTTCTCTACTGCCTCAAAAGTTAACTCTATTTCATCGTCTCTGTTCCTCAGCACCCAGCCAGGGCTCAGGAAAGACTGGAACACCTGTAGGTGTTCAAGCGAACCTACACATCACTCAGTGAGTGAATGAGAATGGAAGACTTGGAGTAGAGGAAATACCCTGTCCATGGCCCATCCTCCCCTACAAATTAGGACCATGGGTATAGGATGGCAGCAAACACAAGGCTCAAGCATCTGGAATGTGCTCTCCACCACCTTCAGGCCACAGAGTGTTTGGACAGGAAGGCTTCAAATATAGCGATGCCTATTCTGATAAGACAAAACAAAACAAACAAAAAACGCTTCAGGTTTATTTATTTATTTTTAATACATTTATTTTTTTCTTATTCTTATTTTTATTATCTGTATTTGTTGGATAGAGACAGTCAGAAATCAAGAAGGAAAGGGAAGACAGAGAAGGAGAGAGACAGAGACACACCTGCAGCCCTGCTTCACTGTTCGTGAAGCTGTCCCTCTGCAGGTGGGGACCAGGGGCTTGAACGTGGGTCTTTGCGCACTACTTCAGGTTTAAGGGACACAAGATCACTGCCATTTCCCAAGTATTTCAACAGGCTAGTAAACAGGGGTGAACTGGTTAAACTGGTTAATAGAGTCAAGACTTAGTTACAACAAGGTGGCCACACACTGAGCTGGGTGGGCCTCACTGAGGTGAGTGGAACTTTGGGTAATGTCTATCAGACAGAGGCTCGTGCTGGGGTCAGAGCTCCCACGCACAGACCCCTCGCAGCTCCAGGGAGGGTTGGCATCTGCACGCTCTAAACCTCATCCAAAGTTGCCCACACGGTTTTTCCCAGTCTCCGTACCTCTGTAAAACCAAATCAGTGGGCAGTGAGCCATGCAGATGATTTCCAGAAGGTCTTGCGAAAAGGGAGCTGATTTTTTTTTTCTTTTTGAGTGAAATCAGACCTGTCATTTCTGAATGTGTCTTTGAGGAAAGGTGGGTGTTGGGTCCATACCCAGCTGTGTTCGATTTGCCCTGTGTTCTGTGTAACGTGGCAGTGCTTAGCACACTGTCAGATGCTCTGCCACTCTGGGATTGCTTTCAAATGTTTTAGCTTGCCCTTAATTAGCTGTGGCTTCTGACACATATAATTAAAGGACAGCAGCACTGGCTTCTAGCTGACCAGAAGCATGGCACAGATGGATGATTTTTTGCAGATTACAGTCGTGAAGCCAGGGAGTTCTGCTGGCCTTTGCTGGTGGCATGGAGTCAGGGCGGAAGCCTGTACCAGCATCTCATGGAGTCTGATGCTGACACTTTGTGATAATGGTACCGTCTCCATTACAAACGCTTCCTTCACAAGGGAGACAGAGGTTTTATAGCACACAGAGTGGTTTTTCTTCCTTCTTCTTCTTCTCCCCCCCCCCAATTTTTACTAAATAGGACAGAGAGAAGTGAGAGAGGATGGGGAGATAGAGAGAAGGAGAGAAAGACACCTGCAGACCTGCTTCACCATTCGTGAGGCATCCCCCCTGTAAGTGAGGAGTGGGGGCTTGAACCTGGGTCTTTGCATTTGGTAATATTTGTGCTTAACTAGATGCATCACTGCCCCATGATTTTTCTATCTTGTTAGATGCTCACAGCATCCTAGCTAAGGAGATTCAGACCTCAGAGTAGTTAAGTGATTAAGCCTGTCCTCTTCCATGTTTGTTAGTGTGTCCTGTTTAGGTAATGGGTCATCCACTAATGTGAGGGCGGTCTATCTGTGATGAGAATGATGGCTTGAAACTCAAGTAGACCTCAGTTCAAATCACTGTACAATTGCTCATTAGCTCCATGACCCTTGCTGTTTATTAGTCTCTCTTTGCTTCAATTTCTTCATCTACAAGTTTGCGGTATAATCGTTAACCTGCAGGGCTGCTTTGAGTCTGAAATTAGATAACATCTACAAAATGCTGGCCTGCATTGTGGAGTTAACAGCACTGTCCCTTCTGCCGAGACAGCCTGGAGCTGGGACCTGGCCATAGTTCACGGGATTGATCTTCTGTCTCCCAGAAGAAACAGCTACCTGGTCGGACAGATGGACGAAGGAACATTCCTAGTCCCTCCGGTCCTGCCTTTAACACTGTCAAACATATGATTGAGTCTTCACTGGCTAAGGTTAAGGGCACATGTGTCAAGAGGGATTTTTGTCTTTATGACTTTCCACAGAACATGCAAAGTTGTGCAAAGAGACATATACTTCGGTTCTCTCTGTGAGCCCAGACTAACTTTGCAAATATAAAGAAGAGGATTAATCTAGTCCTTGGTAAATATACAGTACCATACAGTACAAAAACCCACTGAACTATTAATAGATTCAGGCTTGGAATGTATCTTAGCTGTCATTAAGACATGGGAGTGGGCCTGGCACAGCCTCCTGTGACTATCAGTCTAGACTTTTCTCCTGTGCTGGACAAACCCACCAGTTTCCGGAGTTGCTGAAAGGCTGTGACAGAAACTTGCTTTTTCTTCTGTGTCTCATTGTGATGCTAGACTTCAACCCAGGCAGGTAGGGAGTATAATAAAGTCCAAGACCCCCTTCCTCACCCCCTCAATCTGAGACTTCATTAACCGTAAATGTAAACACTTGGAGAGGCATCACACACAGAGAAACCTGTTCAGTGGGTTGTGTGTGACTGTGGGAGGGGAGTCTCTATAGGACCAGGCCTTAGTCCAGTCCAGTCCAGTTCAGTCCTTGTACTTAATAATGAAGTTCCCGGAATTTGGGTGGTAGCGCAGTGCGTTAAGTGCACATGGCACAAAGGGCAAGGACCATAGTAAGGATCCCGGTTCGATGCCTGGCTCCCCACCTGCAGGGGAGTCGCTTCACAGGTGGTGAAGCAGGTCTGCAGGTGTCTATCTTTCTCTCCTCCTCTCTGTCTTCCCCTCCTCTCTCCATTTCTCTCTGTCCTATCCAACAACGATGACATCAATTACTACAACAATAATAATAAAAAAATAGAATGAAGTTCCGCAGAGGGATAAAGAATATAAAACCTTCCAATGGAGGAGATGGAATATGGTACTCTGGTGGTGGGAATGGTATGGAATTGTACCCCTCTTATCCCATAATCTTGGCAATCGTTATTAAATCACTAATAATAATAAAAAGAAGTTGAAAAATAAGAAAACACAAAGCAGAACTTGGACAGGGTTCGGTGTATTGCACCAAAGCAAAAGACTCTGGGGTGGGGGGAGGGTTCAGGTCCTGGAACATGATGGCAGAGGAGGACCTAGTGGGAGTTGAATTGTTATTTGTAAAACTGAGACATGTTACAGATGTACAAACTATTGTGTTTTACTGTTGACTGTAAAACATTAACCCTTCAAAAAAAAAAATGAGGTCTTACCCAGTGACACATCTTTTTTTTTTTTCTGTCATGTAGATGCTGAGTGAGATAAGTTTCTTCACTTGCTGTTCTAAAATAGTAGCTTTTCTCACTGTGGATTACTAGGAAAGTTGGGGTTTAGAAGCATATAAGGCCAACAGCTCAGGAGCACAATGGGATTTGGAGGCAGGTTCTCATCTAATTAGAACGTGGATCAATGAATGTGTCACATGCAAATCAATTCCAAAAGTGATTTGTGTGTCTGTTTTATGGAGATGCCAACTAATTTTTGAAGCTGCTATTTTAATCTGGAAGGTTTCTCACAACTTGATTAATCTAGAACTACCTTTTGATTTTCTTCCCTAATATTTTAAAAAGGTCACCTCTAGGTTTTGGATACTGTGGTCTCCCCAAGAAAGGGACAGGGGAGAATTTGGTGATTTGCTTTCTTTGTGCCATAGGAGGCAGTAGGATAAAATCTGAGTGGAGCAGTACAAATGCTTTATCACATTGCACACACTCTTTCAGACAAACAAAATAAGAGAAAGGATGCCGTCCAATTTTCATTTGAGAAAACCACTCCTAAAGAGGAGGAAAGACTACGGGAAAAGAAAATGTAAAAATAAAACAGCTGAGTGAATATTAACTGTGAGAGGCCCATAAGGGAAGGTATCTAAAACTCACAGAGTTGACAATTAGCTTAAAACATCACAGCACAACATCAGGAGAAGAGATTCACTGGCTCAGGGTCAAGAAACACATTCCCTTAGTGCATAAGAGAATGCAGGGGAAGATGTTTAATATGGAGAGATGGAGGGCAGGGATTACATTGCTTTTCTATCCACAAAAGCTGGGCATGGAATTTGAATTGCCTGGGAAATACATGAACCATTTCTGGGAACTTTGGTTGACTCCATTGTGGAAACTTGGAACTGACACTTCCCACAGTTGTTTTTTGTTGGTGTTTTTTTTTTTTTTTAAAAATTTCTTTATTGGGGAATTAATGTTTTACATTCAACAGTAAATACAATAGTTTGTACATGCATAACGTTCCCCAGTTTCCCATATAACAATACAACCCCCACTAGGTCCTCTTACATCCTTCATGGATCTGTATTCTCCCAACACACCCACCCCAGAGTCTTTTACTTTGGTGCAATATGCCAATTCCATTTCACTCTCAGGCAGAAGTTGAAAAACAAGATCAGAAAAGAAAACACAAGTAGAACCTGAGATGGTGTTTTTTGGACTTGAATCTGCCAGCAGCTCCATGGCCCAGATTTCACCTGCTTTTTCTCAAGAAGTCTGGGACTTTTGACAAGAGCATAACCCTAATCTTAGCTGGAGGAGATGGCTCTTGAAGGACTGAGTATTCAGTGTAATTCCATGCTTTGTCACAGGTAATCATTAAATGATTACTGAAGGTGCATATTTTCCAAAGGAATTCTTTTTTTTTTAATCTAGGATCACCAAGTTATTGGAAATGTGGATTCCATTCCTAGTAGAGAAAAGAGCAGCTTCACTGTGCTAAGACTTTTAGACAGATAGTCTTTTGGTTTTCTCCTTCAAAATTTTAGGATATGAACATTATAAAAATCAAAGTTCACAACATTCAGTAAATTGTGTGAGAATAAATAGGAGGTCAGGATTCTTATTCAGTAAGCTGGGGCTAATAGTGACTCCAGTAAGACGTTCAAAGGAGATAGTTTAATATGGCAGAAGGAAAGAAACCATCTATTCTCATTGGTAACTAGAAGGTGTAGTCAGAGTAGCCAATGACCTCATCAGTCCGTAGGCATTTTATAGGAGAAACATTTCACTTACTGTTTTCAAAAATGAGTTCCACAATCTTGTGGGTTCTATTGGGTTGCCAGGAAAGTCATGACATATTTCTCTATGCAAAAATGTATCATAGTTTTTCTAACAATCCAATATATTGACTTATTTTCTTGGAATTAGGATTCATGCAGTTTACTGAAGTCTTTTTTTTGGGGGGGGTGGGGGAGTGGTTAATGGTTTACAGCAGAGTTGTTGACACATTGGTAAATTTTCTCTTCTCAGCATGGTAAGTGTCTGTAAAATATCCTCACACCCAACTTTGGTCTTTTTCCACCATAAAGCACCAGGATCCCCAAGCCCTGCTCCCACACTCTTTCCTTCTTCTCCTCCTTCCCCAGAATCCTTCGTCTTGGTGTCACATATCAAACCAAGTCATCATTCTCTTTTTGGTTTATCTCACTTAATACGATTCCTTCAAGTTCTACTTAAGATGAGGTGAAGAAGGTGATTTCATCATTCTTAACAGCTGAGTAGTATTCTATTGTGTATATATACCTTAACCTTCTTAGCTACTCATTGGTTGTTGAACACCTGGCTTGCTTCTGAGTTTGGGCTCTCACAAATTATGCTGCTATGAACTTAGAGGCATATAGATCTCTTTGAAAATTCATGCAATTTAAAAACTGTTACTATTTTTAAATTTATTTATAATGAAGGATATATATATGTATATATATCCTTCATTATAAATACATATATATATTATAAATTATATTACATTACATTATACATTATTACATTACATTACATTACTATATTACATTATACATTATTACATTACATTATAAATACATATATATATGTATATGTAGAGAGAGAAAGAGAAAGCTTATTGTAGTGCTGGGACTTCAGCACCTCAGGCATGTAAGTCTTTTGTATAACCATTATAATATCGCCCATGGCCCCCTGCTGCCTCCTCTGCCTCTTTAAATATTTTATTTTAATGAGAAAGAGTAGATACAAAGGGAAAGATAGATAGATAGATAGATAGATAGATAGATAGATAGATAGATAGATAGACAGATGTTGAAACTTTAACTTAAAAGGAGGGCTTGACTGTGTTGTAACTTGAGACTTAAACGGGGCTTAGGGCTGTGGCGCATAGTAAAGGATCCACAGTGGGGAGCTGAGAACAAATAGAAGCTTTATTTGGGTGAAATGGGTAAAAGACAAATATTTATCTAGGTGCTGCCAATAAGCGGCTCCATTTAAGGTAATGCAAAAGAGAGGTTTACTAGGGTTGTACAAAAGTATGGGACGTATGTTTTAGATACGCAAAATAAGCAATTATCATCAGGGGTTAAGAGTTAAGAGTATGCTAGGTCCATAAAGTCTCTGAATAGGTATCAAAAGTTCAGTCCCATAGGATAAACAATTTTCAGCTGAGGTGTAGGTTGCTCTTGGCTGTAGAGGGGTGTGAAGAGTTTACCGGCTAGCAGAGTCACACGTGTTCAGTTCCCAGGAGAAGTAGCCATGGCGGACACCTGGTGCACCTCCACCGAGATGCTTCTGACCAGGAGAAGAATCGACAGCCAAAGAGAGAGGCCTGCTTCGAGTCTGTGCTTTGATACCTTCCCTTGTGTGTCCCTGCCTCAGGCTTACGTTATTTGTAGGCTAATTGTCCCAAACTCCCTTTGGGGGTCACAATAGATAAGTAATAGATAGATAGATAGATAGATAGATAGATAGATAGATAGATAGATAGATAGATAGATAGAATAGGTAGATAGATAGATAGATAGACAGACAGACAGACAGACAGACAGACAGACAGACAGACAGACAGACAGATAGATAGATAGATAGACCAAGACACTGCTCAGCTCTGGCTTATGGTGGTGCTGGGTATTGAACCTGGGACCCTCAGGCTTTAAAGACTTTTGCAGAACTATTACGCTGTCTCCATAGTTATTATAATTTTTTTACATAGGAGACAAAAGATTTGTGTACAGTAAAGATCCAAAGAAGTGAAAATAAAGTAGAAACTCTCAGCAAAGTAGAATAAGTTATCAGGGAATAGCTGGGAGCTTACTTTTCCCTTGTAGAAGTGGAGTTATTAGCCTCAAACCTTTCTCTGGGGGCATGCTGTCTTGCACAGACATTTTCTTTGGACTCCATAAATATTATCCCATTATCTTCTGCCTTCACTGTTTCTGCTGGGGACTTAACTATAAATCTTACTTTAAGCCCTTTGTAAAGTCACATGTTAAAAGAAGGAATCATATTTCAATTGTTTCTGATTGCTCTAAAGATTTTTCTATTTGTTGTATTTTTGCAGTTTACTGCCAATTTCCCTTGTATGTTTTTTTCTGTGTTTAATCTGTTTTGTGGCTCATTGAACTTCTCAGTTCTGGGAGCTTCACAAATTTTGAGAAATTCTCTTTAAATATTGTTTCTACCATAGCCTCCTGTTGCTCTCACTTCTGGTGCTTTAGTTCTTTTTGTATATTAAGTTACTTTATCATGCCACATGTGTGTCTGAAGTAACCACTGGGTAATTTATATTCTTGAAAATTCTCTGTATTTAATACTGGATATTTTTGATTGACTTGTCTTTTAGTTTCCTAATCTTTTCTTCAACTGTAATCAAACTAGTTTTAAACTTTTTTACTGAGCTTTTAATTTTAATTCTAGATTTTTTTTTTTTTAACCAGAGTATTGCTTAGCTCTAACTACTGAGTTGTGCTGGGGCCCAAATCTGGACCCTCTTGCATGCAAGTCCAGTGTGGACTACCAGCACACATTCTCCTTGGTCAACTCTCGATTTTTATTTCTCCTTTTGTTGCCCTTGTTGTTTATAGTTGTTGTTATTATTGCTTCCATTCTTGTTGGATAGGACAGAGAGAAATGAAGAGAGGAGGGGAAGACAAAGAGGGGGAGAGAAAGACAGACACCTGCAGACCTGCTTCACCGCCTGTGAAGTGACTCCCCTGCAGGTGGGGAGCCGGGGGCTGGAACCCGGATCCTTACTCTGGTCCTTGTGCTTTGCACCATGTGTGCTTAACTCACTGCACCACAGCCCGGCTTCCAGTTCTAGATTTTTATTTGGTTTATTTCTTATTGATTTGGGTTCCCTATTGCATTTTCATTTTGTTTTTTAACTTTTTGAACATGATTTGTAGCTATTTAAAAAAATATATCATTTTCATATCTAGTTCTGTACTTACCATCTATCTTGGTTCTGTATTTTGTACCTACTACCTATCTTGGTTTTGTATTTTGGTATATTTAGAAAGGTTTTATTGCATGATAGACAGTATGTATAAGAATTTGTAGAAGCTCTATTTACACTGCCCAGTGACCTAGCTGCTGGGTTATATTGAACCCTTATAATGTGGTTAGTTTTTGTAAAATGCTTATTGGATTTAAAAGAATTAGTAACTCTTTTCCTTGAAGGAAGAATGTAAAAACACCTATTTAAAAATAATTTATTTGTAATTGACTACACATTAAAATATTTTGAAAGTTATCATTATCATTCATTTTTTTCAGTTTCTTTTTCCTTTTTAGTCTGACTTCCAAAAAATTGAGAACTGCATAGAAAACTGAAATGATGTTTCTATTGCCCAGTGTTCTTCTAAATGAACCCTTCCTTCAGGAAGGATTTAATTTAACTACTTTCTGGCACACTGATAAAAGTAGATTATATCAATTTCATTGTAGGTTGGGTTTATTTATTTATTTATTTATTTTTACCAGGGCACTGCTTAGCTCTGGCTTATGGTGGTGTGGGGAAATTGAACCTGGGACTTTAGAGGCATGAGAGTTTCTTTGCATAACCATTATGCTGTCTACCCCCACTCTAGACTGGGTTTATTTTATTTCAGTGTCTGGTATGTTCAGTGTTTCTCAAAGGCGCTACTCAAAAGCTTAGGAAATTTACTGGGACCTCTGCTCTTAGGGTCAGATCCAGAAGTCAAATTCCTTAGCATTATGAGCTTATCAAAAGTTCTATTGAGTTGTCCAACTGCCTTGGCTAGCTTGGGCTGCTTGCTATAACAAACTATCACAGACTGAATGACTTCACACTGATTTGTCACCACGTTGGAGGTTGGATATCAACAAAAGGTACCAGCGGGAATACATTCTGTGAGAGTCTTTCAGGCTTACAGCAGCCTAAAATTCTTGGGTATTTCTTACATAAAGATGCCACTAAATATCTGCTATTATGAGCTTATCTAAACTTAATAAATTACAAAAGACTCAGTCTCCATGAACCAACATGTTGGAGGTTAAGGCTTCACATGTGTCTTTTGGGTGGGGATTTGGGGCAAGGACACTGATCAGCTCAGTGTCCCAAATGTTTAAAATCTGGACATGCCTCCAGGTACAGTGTCTGAGAATGTCAGGCTTATGGTTTTGCATTTTTCTATTTCTCAGAAGATTGGTTTCTCAAGTCTCGGGCCAAAGTTTGGGTATCCATGAACCCACATTTTTTTGTGTCCTCTACTTCATGTTACCACTGATGTTCAGTCTTCTTGATCCATGACTTTTATGAACTTGTAAATTCCAAGAAGGGAATAGAAATGTGGACTATTTAGTTCACTTCAACATATTTCCCCTTTCTGGGATTTTGGCCAAATTTTCACAAGCACATCTGCATCATCTTCAGACAGAAGTTTTGGTGCTTTTCCCAGCTTCACTTGTCAGGTACCAGCAGGACTAGGCTGTTTCAACTCAACTGTTAGAGTCAAAATGGAATTTATAATCTATTCTAGCACTACTTCCTTTCACCAGAGATTAAGTTCATTTCTTTTCTTCTCCTCTACTCATCTTGAATTCACAAATTCTAGTAGAAAACATCTTCCAATGTGAAGTTTTCCAAAATGAGAATGGAGGTCTCCACAGAATAGCTCACATCAAGGCAGTTCTTCTTCTTCTAGCGTTTGCCCTTCTTCCGTAGCCAGTCAACAGGTCAGGCTGAAAGCTGTCAGGAGCTGCTTGTTGCTGGCTTTGAAAGTGACTGGGATCCATGTGGATTCAGTCGGCTAGGAAGGATCGTCAGTTTCCCCAATGAATGGGTACTCATGGGATGCACCACGAGAAGGTCGATCCAGTGCATCCCAAGGCAGTTGACTCCCCTGAGCATGATTGAGAAGAGACTGAGAGAGCGTCTTGGTGGAAGCTGTAGCAGCCTGATTTCAGCCATGGCATCTTATCCCTTTTGCTATATTGTATTCATTAAGAGCAGGTCACTTAGTCAAGTCTATATCTAGGTGGAGACTATCACACAGGCTTGAGTACTTGGTTGCATGCGTCACTGAAAATTGCCAACCACATCACACAAAGATGAATTTGTACATGCTTCCGGAAATTCTTCAGGAGTTCCTTAGTGCTTAGGGAGGCTGAATTTCCATAGTGCTATTAGCAGGGATATCTAGTCATGGCTTGGCCTTGCCTAATTCAGAGACATTTCATTCCTGGCCCATTTGCCCTTTCCTTTCTTTCTTTCTTTCTTCCTTCCTTTCTCTCTCTCTCTCTCTCTCTCTCTCTCTCTCTCTCTCCCTTCCTTTCTTTCTTTCTTTCTTTCTTTCTTTCTTTCTTTCTTTCTTTCTTTTTTCTCTTTATTTCCACTCTCTTCTTTCTTTCTTTCTTTCTTCTCTTTATTTCCACTCTCTTCTTTCTTTCTTTCTTTCTTTCTTTCTTTCTTTCTTTCTTTCTTTCTTTCTTTTTCCTCCAGGGTTATTGCTGGGGCTCGGTGCTGGCACTATCAATGCACTGCTCTTGGTGTCCATTTTTTTCTCATTTTATTGGATAGGATAGAGAGAAATTGAGAGAGAAGGGGAGATAGTGAGAGAGTGAAAGATAGACACCTGCAGACCCACTTCACTGTTTGTGAAGCATCCCCTCCCTGAAGGTGGGGAGCCAGGGTGTCGAAACTGGGCCCTTGCGTGGGTACTTGTGCTTATTACTATGTGTGCTTAATTGGTTGCACAACTGCCATTCCCCAATTTGTTTTTTTTTTCTAGAAATAAGGAAATGATTCTGTCCCAGACAACATTTTACAAAAGTAGCAAATATATTCAAAAACATGAAAAAGCATTTTGAAAATGTTGCCAGAGTAAAGTACAATTCAGAAATTGATCCTTGAATAATTTATAAGTGGTTATAAATGGAATGTATGTGCGAATTTCATATACATCAGATGAGTAGGAGTAGTGAGAATGGCAAACACTGTGGTGTGTTGAGTACTGCTTGGAAGCTTTACATGGACTCACTCTCTTCCTGTTCTTCAGAACACCTTGTGTGTTTGTCCTTTCCAATTCAGAGACTGGGCACAGGGAAGCTGGCCCAGGATCCTTTAAGTATTGTGCATGTTGTGTATGTAGACTTGATCATGCATGCAGATAGGACCCTGTACATAGACATGGCTATGTACACAGATAAGGCAGTGCATTCAGACCCGACTCACATGTGCAGATGTAACATGGATCCCCAGGCGTAACCTTCTATAAAGACATGACTTCCCTATGCAGGAATGCCATAGTGGGGAACTGAAAGAACTGAAGATCGCTTTCACAGCACCCAGAATGGTGCTCCACAGACAAGTGATCCCTGAAGTGACTTTTGTTTACTGCTTTAAGTCATACATGATATTTTAGGAGAAGGGGCCAAAATAATAACATTTTGAAACATTTTTCACGAATCTGATAGTGTGAATGTGATAATGTGGAGAGATTTTTTTTTTCTTGATTATTTTACTCTTTTCCTGTTTAGAAGAAGGACGTTTAAAAAAAAAAAGTTCTGGGAGTCGGGCAGTAGCACATCGGGTTAAGCTCACGTGGCTCAAAGCACAAGGACCGGAGTAAGGATCCTGGTTCGAGCCCCCAGCTCCCCACCTGCAGGGGAGTCGCTTCACAAGCGGTAAAGCGGGTCTGCAGGTGTTCATCTTTCTCTCCCCCTCTCTGTCTTCCCCTCCTCTTTCCATTTCTCTCTGTCCTATCCAACAACCACAATATCAATAACAACAACAATAACTACAACAATAAAACAACAAGGGCAACAAAAGTGAATAAATAAATATATATATTTTAAAAGTTCCTTCACAAAATTCTGGTTCAGGAGAACGTGTGCAGAATGTTTTTCAGATAGATTCTTCCTTTTTTCCCTGGAAGACTGTAGACACCAGCCACTATAAATTTATCTGGAACAGATCTGTGTGGGAAAGATTCTGTCTTCAAACATCTGTGGAGGGTGAGTTTAGTTTTTCACTTATCTGCTTCATTTAACTTTCATCTTCTAGCAACTGTGTTTGCGTTTTTGGAGATTAGTCTGGTGACTTCCAGTCTACAGAGTGACCTTGAAAAGACCCGAGTGCCTTTCAGAACTCTCCTACAGCTGGCAGTGTGCACTTTCCTGAAGGAGCAGGTTGCTGGGAAGACGGTGTCAGAGTTGGAAATAGGACTAGAGGATGTGAGGGCAATCTGGCTGCGACATCTGTCACCCCATTGATCGCCAGGGTTGATTCAGAAATAGGACTAGAAAGCTGGATCAGGGAAGAGAGTAGCTCCCAAACATGGGGAGAGTATATAAATATTGTTAACTGTAAGCCTCATATTCAGCACAGGGGCCTGCGTAAGCTCTGCGTCTGAGCTCTCATTCTGTGATTATAACTAGGAACATTCTAGGCTGCACTCACTGCAGGACCCGTCTTCCTTGAGTGGTAGAGTATATTGACCCGACCTCCCTTCAGAGAATGGGGCAGTCCACATTGAGGGCAAGGTGCTATAAAGGCCCACAAGTAGACTTTCTAGTCCTGTTTCTAACTCTGACACTATCTCCCCAGACTGTTGCTGAGGAGTTATTCTGATGCAGTCTCCGTCCCCAGGTTTTTCTATGCCCCGCAAAATCCTAGAGTGCCCCCTTTCAACCAATCCTGGCCCTACACGGCACCCCTGGTTGTCACCCAATAAAAAGCCCCCTCACCCCTCCCCTCTCTCTCTCTGGGCTCTCGGCTCTCCCCCTCTGAGGTCTCGCTCCCTGCTCTCCCCCCGTGGTCAGCCATTGCTGGATGGCTCCATGTGGTCCGAACCAACCCCCCCATCCTATAATAAAGATTTCTGTACCCCTTTGCTCTGGACGTCCGCTCTCTTCTCCGCGGTGCAGCCCGACACCAGACCACCGCAACAACATCTGGCGCCCAACGTGTTCCGTACCCACACCACGCCTGGCCTGAGGTCTCCGAAACCGCCCAGACACAGGTAAGTGGCATCCGCCCACTTCTGATCTGACATCAATCTGGCACTGTAAACGTTGAAATCATTGTCACGAATATGCGTTAACTCTCTAAGCAATTTGAGTCTGTTTAAAATACATATTTTAGCTAAAATTGGTCTCAAGATCCTGCAGTAGAGGCTGCTACAAGAGGTCACATTAGATGACCTTTAAATAAAATCATAAAGAGATTCTAAACCAATTATAATCATCGAGGTATCAACTATAACAAACCTATAACTTGTTACAAGTTCAAATTAACCACGAGAAACAGATTGTGTTTCTTGCACAGGAATCCCGAAAAAATCATCTGAACCTCTACACACCCTGACATCACCCACTAGATGGCACGACTACCGTGGCACATCCCCCGAAACCCTAGATGTCACTCAACGTGATCTGAAGAACCTGATACACAGACTCCAAGGACAGAACTTTCTTCATGCCTGGTTACGCTTCTGACCTGCTTGTCACGTGTTGGCAGTTCCAGCTAGCTATCTACAGAAAAACAACATTCCAGCGGCTGACCTCCCTCATGCAGCGTTGCATCCCCTGCCAATTCTTCCCCTAGCCATCTACTTCGGACTGAGACTTGTATCGGACTTTCTGACATACCCTATATACATTTTACACAATTTTGAAGCAGCTTATTTCCCTTCACGCTGCTGGTTTTTCATAGACTGATCCTGAGTAATTCATAGACTTCACAGACTGTTGCCTTGAGGACTATACAATGCCAAATAGCCCCTCTGTTTGGTGGGTCATGCCTCCCGCCTCCCCCTCATTATGTACCCTTGCCCCTTTCCCCACCCAAGCAGGGAATGTTCCTTTACACACCAATCCTTCCCTTCACACCACACTGGCTTTTACTACTCCCCTACTTGTCCCTTCCTATTTTGTTATATCATTTAGGCTTATGCCCAAAAGGTTTCTGCCCCATGATAGTCTTTTATAGACTTTGTACATCTTATGCAATTACTAGATAGAAAGATAGAAAAGATGTAGAGATATTGTGAAGAGATGGTTGAGCAGGCTGCGCTTAAACCTATGAGATGAGTCTCTCCAGGTAAGTCTCTCTCTCTAAAGAGGGGTTGAGCACAGGAGGACGCATAAATCTCAAAAGGTTCGCAGCCATTTAAGCCTTCCCTCCTCCACAAAAAGTCCTACATCTTTCCACCTGAGCATGACATTCCTCTAAAACATTTAAGCCTGCTCCATTCCATTTTTCTTTATTGTGTCCATTTAGATATAAAGGGATAGGAGGAGATGTTGCTGAGGAGTTATTCTGATGCAGTCTCCGCCCCCAGGTTTTTCTATGCCCCGCAAAATCCTAGAGTGCCCCCTTTCAACCAATCCTGGTCCTAAACGGCACCCCTGGTTGTCGCCCAATAAAATCCCCCTCACCCCTCCCCTCTCTCTCTCTGGGCTCTCGGCTCTCCCCCTCTGAGGTCTCGCTCCCTGCTCTCCCCCCGTGGTCGGCCATTGCTGGCTGGCTCCACGTGGTCCAAACCAACCCCCCCATCCTATAATAAAGATTTCTGTACCCCTTTGCTCTGGACGTCCGCTCTCTTCTCCATGGTGCAGCCCGACACCAGACCACCGCAACAACATCAGACAGTACTTTTGGTCTACCTGCATGTTAGCTGTTGGGCTCAGGAAAAAATTTTCAAAGTCATGGGCCCCTTGGAATACACCTAAAATAGACCTACTAACTTTTTCCAAAGTGAGACCCCAAATCTCATCTGCTATATTTTCTTGCCTTTAGGTTCCTGATTATTAAACATTTTTTCTACTTTATATTTTAATGCTTTTTCAGCCACCAAGTTACAGCTGCTACCGTAATGCCAATCTGGCTTCCTTGGGCAGAATACCTCACCAACGTGTCCTGGAGCCCCACCTCTCCAGAGCCCTGCCCCACTAGGGAAAGATAGACGCAGGCTGGTAGTATGGATTGACCTGCAAACACCCAGGTCCAGTGGAGAAGCAATTACAGAAACCAGACCTTCCACCTTCTGTACCCCATAACGATCCTGGGTCCATATACCCAGAGGGACAAAGAATAGGAAAGCTTTCAATGAAGGGGATTGGATACAGAACTCTGGTGGTGGGAATTATGTGGAATTGTGTCCTATGGTCTTGTCATATTATTATTTTATAAAAAATAATAAGACAAAGGAGAAAAAGAAGATGATGATGAAGAAGGAAAACACCAATTATACTGACAGAAGAAAAAAAAAGAAGAAGAAGAAGCGGGTTGCTGAAGGTCCCACACACAGTGAAAAGCTGACTCCAGGAGTCTCCCAGCAAAACATGTCACTGGGGTGGAAAGCTGGAGACGTGCATCTGCTCACTAGAAGCTTCAAACCCTCCACTCCTTTCCAGTCCAAAGTCTAAACCAATTACTGTTAAGAAAAGTGATTTCCATGTGGTTTGGAAAGGAATGCCAACACACAACCACACTTTCTTTGCAAGTATCAGCCTGCACAGCTTTTAGAAAAGAATGTCTCTGGAAGATCTAGATCTCTGATAACAACCACAACATGGGCCCAGTTATTTCCCTAATCAGCTTTATCTGCCCTCATGATTGGAGTTGGGACTTTCCGACATTTTCAAAGACACGAGTCTCATATGTATCTTTTTCGCTTCTTTCACCATGACCAACACTTTTCCTGCCTTCACAAACCTAAGTGTTTTATTCACAGAGAAAGCTTTCTGCTGGTTAACCTTTATTTTGCAACCCAACAGCAAGCAAAAACAACCAAAGTTGCTCTCTAAGAAATGAGAGCTCAACTAGGTCTTATCAATGTTCATTCAAGCTACTGAGGGAGAAAGACACCCAGGTGTCTCTCCCATAGTGTCTGGTTAGTTGTGGTATGTCCCCAAAAAGAACTGGTCCCCACCCCTCAGATCAGCCAACACATAGTTTATTTAGGAAAATAGAGACATAGCACACAGACTCAAGGGAGCCATCTGGAGAGAATGGCACTGTCTGACTACAATTCTGGCTCTTTTAATCTCCTGTCTGTCTACCTGGAATGAAATTTTCATAGGTCTGTTTAAGTGACTTGATTTTTTATTATTGATCCTATCCATAAGGTGTGTCCTTTCTAAGGCCCCAACTTCTTTTTTCTTCCTAAGGCAGCACCTACTCTTTTTCTCTATCTACCTTGGAACCCTGTAGACTAATACCAGGTTACTTTTGTAATATCTATGTCTTGCCCCAATGTTATCTGCAACACATCCAATTGTCGGAAGTTTGATGTTTAGCCTCCTCTTCATAAGGAAGGACAGTTTATATTCTACTGGTCTTGTTTCATTAAATATATATTTTTTCAGTTTAGAGTTTATACTTTAAAAAATTGTGTTGACCTCCTGCACTGCTGGTGGGAATGTCAATTGGTCCAACCTCTGTGGAGAACAGTCTGGAGAACTCTCAGAAGGCTAGAAATGGACCTACCCTATGACCCTGCAATTCCCCTCCTGGGGATATATCCTAAGGAACCAACACATCCATCCAAAAAGATCTGTGTACACATATGCTCTTAGCAGCACAATTTATAATATCTAAAACCTGGAATGAATCCAGGTGTCCAACAACAGATGAGTGGCTGAGCAAGTTGTGGTCTATATACGCAATGGAATACTACTTAGGCATTAAAAATGGTGATTTCACTGTTTTTCAGCCCATCTTGGCTGGAGCTTGAAGAAACCGTGTTAAGTGAAATAAGTCAGAAAGAGAAGGATGAATATGGGATGATCTCACTCACAGGCAGAAGCTGAAAAACAAGATCAGAAGAGAAAACACTAAGCAGAATTTGGACTGGGGTTGGTGTATTGCACCAAAGTCAAAGACTCTGGGGGGTGGGGGGAGAGTTCAGGTCCTGGGACAGGATGGCGGAGGACCTAGTGGGGGTTGTATTGTTATGTGGAAAACTGAGAAATGCTATGCATGTACAAACTATTGTATTGTATTTACTGTTGACTGTAAAACATTAATTCCCCAATAAAGAAATAAAAAATATATAAAGGTACAAAAACATGTTCATTTGAACATATTTTAAAACAATGGTTCCCTCCCCTTTTATTAGTGACTTAAGAGTGTCTTACAAAGTTGTAAGATTTCAGGGCATAATCTCATACTCACACATGGTGTAAGTTACCACCCTCTCCCAAAGTTCTGTGCCACATTCCCACCTTCCCCCCACCCATCTTCCTTGTAACCCTCTGAACTACCAATGGAGTTGGAGTTTGGAGCCCTCTGGTCATATGCCCCTATCATTTCTCCCCCTCTGGGAGTATGGATCAAAATTATTTTTTGCCTCCTTCACTTAATAATGCTCTGTGCAGTAAGAAATATGTTGTAAAAATCTGTTTATAATAGTGTACATTTTCACACCTAATTTGGAATTGATGTTTATTGGTGTCGGTATACTTCAGCATAAGAAACCCAGTCACATGATGGTCTTATTATACTCACCCAAACCAGTAAGGTCATGGTTATTGCCATCTCTAGAAAGGAGATGAAGCCTCACAGACTTGCCTGGGGTATGTGTTTCTGACTTGACCAAGTGATCAGTCGCATGCAAAGTGGTTCCACCATACTACAAGTTGTCCTCAGGATGACTAACTTGTCTCATCCAAGGTTTTGGTTAGTTTGGCCAAGTGCCTGCTCCTCTGGAGTCTGGAGGTCTTAGGGCCATGCCTCCTGCACCCTCTCCTCTATCTTCCCTCCCACCACTACCTACAGCCTATTCATGTCCCATCTTTTCAAGTGGAATGGTGTCACACCTCCAGAGGACATTGTTGTGCTCACATATGAGATGGGTAAAGCAGGGTAGAAATAGAACGGATGGGGGAAGAGAAGTGGTGGGGGTTGGAGGGGAAGGTTAGGAAAAATGCAAACTTACTTTGAAGGCTTACTTTGAGGGAGACAAGAAGTCACCGTAAATTGTAATTTATAAAAGCTGATAGGGGCTAGGTGGTAGGGTGCACCTGGTTGAGTGCATGTGTTATAGTGTGCAAGGACCCAGGTTCAAACCTCTATCCCCACCTGCAAAGGGAAAGCTTCACAAAAGGTGAAGCCAGACTGCAGGTATCTCTCTTCCTCTTTCCCTCTCTTTACCTCTTTCCTCTTGATTTCTGGCTGTCTCTATTCAATAAATAAATAAATATAATGAAAAAAATTTGAAAGCTGAAAAATACTGTCAATACCTCTATATCATAAAAACAGCATATTTTAGAAATTGACATACTCGGGATATTTCAGAAGTTTTATTGCCTGTGTGGTAATTTGCATGTTTCATCTGGAACTGCTTACTTCACAAGGATAAGACTCATTGAACTCTGATTTGTGAGTTACCATCTGGGTGGAGAACATCTGACCATGTGTGGATAGGCAGCTGTTTGTAGCACAGCCGCTGCTTTTTGCCTATGAAGCAGAGGCTCTGACAGGTCCCGCCGCAAACAATTCTTACCAAAGTGGGGAAAAATTATAATGAAATTTAATGAGTTTTCAGCATTTTCTGGGAAAAAAAATACTTCTCTCTTTTCTTTTTTTAAAAAAATATTTATTAATTATTTATTCCCTTTTGTTGCCCCTGTTGGTTTATTGTTATAGTTATTATTGTCATTGTTGGTTAGGATGGAAAGAGGAGGGGAAGACAGATAGATACTTGCAGACCTGCTTCATCGCTTGTGAAGAGAATTCCCTGCAGGTGGGGAGGTGGGGGCTCCAACTCGGGTCCTTACACCGGTCCTTGTGCTTTGCGTCACGTGTGCTTAACTCTCTGTGCTACCACCTGACTCCCCAAAAATCCTTCTCTTTTGGCTAGGGATCAGTCTGAGTTGCTTATAGCTTGTAAGCATAGTGACCAAGAGTGTTTCCAAATATTAGCTCTGGCTCCATCCCTTTCAGAACTTTTTTCTTCTCCTCCTCCTTCTCTCTCTTTAAAGATACAGAATTCTTTTTTTTAATTTAAAAAAATATTTATTTATTTCCTTTTGTTGCCCTTTTTTTTTTAAATGGTTGTAGTTACTACTGTTGTTGTTAATGATGTCGTTGTTGTTGGATAGGAGAGAAATGGAGAGAGGAGGGGAAGACAGAGAGGGGGAGAGAAAGACACTGGCAGACCTGATTCACCGCTTCTGAAGCGACTCCCCTGCAGTCCCTGCACTTTGCGCCACGTGTGCTCAACTCGATGCACTGCCACCTGACTCCCAAAAGACACAATTCTTTAAAAATTTTTTTTATTGTTTCTTTATTGGATAGAGACAGACAGATGGAACATAGCGGCGCACCGGCCATGGTCGGTAGCGATTGAGGAGGGCCCAATCATAACGTGCTAGGTCAAAGCTGGGTTGACGCTTGCAGGGGTCTGTGATGAGGTGTTTGTTCTTTACCTCAGCTGACTGCCAACTCTGTTTCCAAGAGACTGGAACAGAGAAGTTCAGTGTAGGCGTAGGGGACCAGATTGTGTGACGAGACGTCAAGCGTTGAACAGGGTGGGCGAAGATATCCACATATATTGGCAGGTCCGGTCGAGCGTAGACGTGGGAAATGAACTTAGATGATGCCGCATCCCAACGAATATCTGGCGGGGCGATGTTGCTGAGAACTGGCAGCCATGGAACCGGGGTGGAACGGATGGTTCCAGAAATTATCCTCATGGAGGACTATAATTTGGAGTCAACCAAGTGGACATGGGGGCTGCGGAACCATACTGGGGCACAGTATTATGTAGTGGAATAGCATAATGCCAGAGAGGATGATCGTAGTGTGGAAGCGCTCGCGCCCCATGAGGAGCTGGCCAGTCTTGCAATGATGTGATTCCTCGCGCCCACCTTTGCTGCAGTTTTTATGAGATGTTCGTGAAATGACAGAGTGCGATCGAGAGTAACGCCAAGATAGACTGGCTGGGCTTCATGCCGGATTCTCGTATCGCCAAGCTGCACATTAAGCTCACGCGAGGCCGAGTCATGGTGTAGATGGAAAACAAATGATACCGTTTTTGCAGTGCTAGGGATTAGTGGCCATTTTTTACAGTAATCAGATATCAGAGACATGTCTTTCGTGAGTGTTTCCTCGAGGATGTCGAACTTGGATGCCTGAGTTGCACAGCAGATGTCATCGGCGTAGATGAACTTCCTTGAAGAAGTTTCTGGGAGGTCATTGATGTAAATATTGAATAGCGTAGGAGCCAGAACAGAGCCCTGGGGGAGGCCACTTGAGACAGGTCTCCATCTGCTAGACTTGTCACCCAGATGCACCCGGAATCTTCTGTTTTGGAGAAGAAACGATATAGTGTTGGCCACCCATGGAGGCAGGCATCTTGAGATCTTGTCTAGGAGACCACGGTGCCAGACCGTGTCATAGGCTGCTGTGAGATCAACAAAGACAGCACCCGTCTTTAAATTCTTCTGGAATCCATTTTCAATGTAAGGTGCAGTCTCTGAGCCCAGCTAACCCTGGAGGCAAAAAAAAAAAAAAAGACACCAGGGCTTAAACATTTCCTCATACTGTTACCCATCACCCTTCTGCTTCTTTGTTTATTGTCTGCCTTCATCTTTAGTAGAATGCATGGTAAAGTAAGAAGTTTCTTTCTTCTTTTTCTTCTTTCTACTTTTAGTTTCCCTAAGTTGTTAGTATCTGCATTCTATTTGAATCAAATTTATTTTTAAAAAAACTTTTTATATATTTATTATTGGATAGAGAGAGAGACATTGAGAGGGAGAGGGGAGACAAAGAGGGAGAGAGACAGAGAGACAACTGCCACCTTACTTCACCACTTGTGAAGCTTTTCCCCTGCAGGTGGGAACCACGGGCTTGGACCCCTGTCCTTACACACTAAATGTGTGTCTTTAACCAGGTGTGCCACCACCTGGACCCCTTGACCCTTGAATCAGACTTCTCTGTTCAACATTAAACATAAAAAAAAAATTACAACACTGACATCATATCATATGTTACTGTCTTCTCTATTCAGGCCAATTAGTATGTTCAGGATCACACACTTTTTTCTATAGGAGACTCAGAGCTACCAAAAGAAAAACATTCCTGTTAGAAAAATAAAAATTTATTTCGATATCTCCTGTCAATTGCTTTCTACTTGGACCAGGACTATACTTAGAACTTTTGATTAAGTTAAAAATATCTTTCTTTTATTTGACAGGACAAAGAGAAATTGAGAGGGACAGAGGAGAGAGGGAGAAAGAAAGACACCTGCAGCACTGCTTCACGGCTCATCAAGCCTTCTGCCCCCTGCAGGAGAGAACTGGGCACTACAACCCTAGTCCTTATGCCCAGTTCTTCTAGCGTTTGCCCAAGTATAGTCCTTATGCCCAGTAATGATTGTGATCAACTCTGTGCACCATCCCCTGGCCCCACTGTTGGGAACTTGTGGTTTTTTTTCTCTCCCCACCCTGGAGTTTCTATTGACTTTCTGCTGACTTTCTTTTTCTTCTCAAAGAATAATGTGTTTGTCTGATTCATTTAAAAAAATTCATTCAATATTTATTTAACATCCCCTTTGCCGGACAGCGTTTGGAGAATAAAGGTGTCCTTGAAACAGGCCCAAATTCTTGCCTTTCTGTTCATTCTGTGACAAATGAAGATAGTCAGTGAATGAAGGAATAAAATGGATGGTGGATAGGAGGCAAGTGGGGGAAAGGGCAAGGCAGGCAGACGTAGGACACACAGTACAAGTGGAAAGGGAGCAAGTTCTTTCTGGGAAGCTATGCATCCATTCTTGCTGTGGTTGGACATTTACTGCTCTCTGGACTTTTATTCTATGGGATCAGGGACATGTGTTGAGTCACTGCCCCATCCTGGAAGCGCTGACTGTTTATGGGTCAGCTGGCCCCTCTCCTGCTCTTAACTCTCCAGGACAAAAATGCTTGGCACTGGCCCTTCATATCTCTTGGCTGAATGGGAGCCAAGTGTCCGCAGCCTTGGGGTGACACCACCCACTGCTTGCTGGCCTTTCAACCTGGCTTTAGCACCTCCAGCACAAGGTGAGAAGGTGTGAGACAACTGTCCTGCCTCCTGTGGGAGCCAGGGGAGCTGTTGTTAAAAGTAGATTAAGCCCTGGTCTGCTTGGCAGGGGGAGGGTGGCAGTTCTGTGCTGTATTAGATTCATAGGCAACTGTCCATTTGATCCTCTTTCATCATCAGAAGCAGTTAGAGTGTGACCTTATGGACACGGACGCTGGAGCTGACTTGAGTTACCGGTTCACAGAGCTTCAGAGTTCTTGCCGACAACAGTGTTTTGTTTTAGGAAAAGAAAAAAAAAATCAGGTTAGAGTTATCGAGAGTGATTTCTAGTCTTTTATTTGGTATATTCCACATTCTTCTCATTTCATTTAATAAGCGTGGTTTATTTTAAAACCCGGAGTAAAACTAACTTCAAGCAGAAAAGACAGCAGACATGGAGAAACAAGAGACACAGATGTGGTCCCTTGTTATTTCTGAAATGCCATCTGACAGCGTTTGAGTTTATGTCTCATTCAGTCAAGCAACATATTCTAGTCTTTGTATACTTTTTCATCATGCCATAGAAAATAAAACAAAGACAAGTAGACTTTTAAATACTAGGGAACATTTTACATTAACTCTATCTGGACAGCGTTACTGTTTTAGTTCAGACACTTAAAAAAAAATAAGGTTAAAAAATTAAAAAAAAAAGATAAAAAGAAACATGTGCCCTTGCAGATACCTCCTGGAGAGGGCAAGGGCACGGTGGTGAGTCTTGGCATGGCCTGCCCACCAATTAGCTGCTGCCGGTCTCGGCAAAGCATCAAACTTACATATGTTCAGAAGATTATTGTCCCACTCTTGACATTATTTTTTGCTTATTTTTCAGAAGTGCCACACAGAGACAAAAAAGCCCGTCTCTTCCTGGTTTTCCAACTCAGCAGGTCCCTTTGGCAGGAGACAGAACCACAAGCCCTACACACTTTCGCCAGCTTTTAAAGTCACAGCCACCATCAGCTCGGGGAAGTGATAGCAGACTGCATGACCACCCCGTATCCCTGTGGGTGTGACCCTGCGCTTGCTTTTCAGGTAAGGAGGCTATTGCTTCTGAACCAGGAAGCATCAAGGGCTCTGAAGGAGATGCCAGGGGAGGAAGCCTAAGATGATTCTGAGTTAAGCCATCAATACTCTGCTGATTAAGTCTTTTTTTATATACATTTTAAAAATATTTATTTATTTATTCCCTTTTGTTGCTCTTTTTTATTGTTGTAGTTATTGATGTCGTTGTTGTTGGATAGGACAGAGAAAAATGGAGAGAGGAGGGGCAGACAAAAGGGGAGAGAAAGACAGATGCCTGCAGACCTGTTTCACCGCTTGTGAAGCAGCTCCCCGGCAGGTGGGGAGCCAGGGGCTCGAACCGGGATACTTACGCTGGTCCTTGCACTTTGTATCACCTGCGCTTAATCCACTGTGCTATTGCCGAACTCCCTGATTAAGTCTTACAGACCTTGGTCTAGTACAGTGCATGCAATGTTGGTATGGGTTCTGTCTTGGTGTCTTCTCTTAGAGTGACTCTGGTAAAAGGATTTGTCCTTGTTGTGACATGCATGGGAATGCTGGCATTGTGAGGGGAGGTGTCCACATTGGTGTAAGGACAGAGACTAAAGGATCTGTCCAAACGCATGCTGTTTGCAATCAGAACTCTGTGTTTTTGACGTCTGCCCTGGTGCCCACCAAATCCTCACGAATCCTAACCTGCAGAGAAAGGGGGAACAGAGGCAGGGCTGGTGACAGAATGTGAGCAACTTCAGGGTGAGCCTTGCAGACTGGAACGGCCTCAGTTTAATTTCCTTTAAATGTGTGCTGCAAAAAACACTAATTACAGAGCTCTTTGCACTTACCCCCCTTTGGTGAAGATACCACACCAGACAAATTTCTCTTCCTCCTTCTCCTCCTTCTTTCATCCTCCTCCCTCTCCTCCTCCTCCTTCTCCTCCTCCTTCTCTTCTTCCTCCTCTTTTTCCTCCTCCTCCTCCTTTTCCTGCTCCTCCTTTTCTTTCTCTTCCTCTTCCCTCCTTCTCTCTTCTCTTTTTCCTCTTCTTCTTTTCATATTCGTCTCTTCTTCATTTCAGCAAGTTCATACATTTTTACTTCTCTAGAATCGACATGTAAGTGATACCATGCCACAGTTTTCGTAAAAGGTGGAGTTTTGAAGTCAGAAAACCTGGGTCAGCCTGCCCTTTACTGACTGTGTCTCCCTGGAAAGTCACTCCCCCTTTGCTTCTGTGAGTGTGGGAGTCACTGTAGCAACACACAGCTTACTCAGCACAGTAACTTACTCAGAACACAGGTGTTTAATTCATGACAACTTTTGATATTGAAACTGGTGCCACTGAAAATGATCCCAGAGGGTGCCCACGGGTCACCCAGCCACGTCCCTGGGTTTCCTGTCTCCTAGGATTCTCAATATTGCTCTGTGCTGATTGAGAATCTGAATTGCACATGGATGTATTTCTCTCATAAGCATAACAAATCAAATGGATGTTGCCAGATGTTTCTGTTTCACAGAAGAATAAAGTTAATGGATGTATATCAAGACTCACACTGGAGATTTAAAGAGAGATTGTTGAACATGGACAACTATAAAAGATATAGAGCTTGGTATTTCAGCATTCTGGGGCAGCCCAAACCACCATTTAGTCACATCTGCTCTCCATCAGGCCTGGAGTGTTACATAAATACATGCTTGGTTTATAGGGTGAAGGGGCTGTATAGAGACAGCCCAGGCTTTGTTCTGTTTAGACTCTGCAGCCAGGACCCAGGAGGCTGTGACAACCCCAGGAAACACCCTTCCATATTACAGGACTCTCTGTTTTTACTGGTACAGCAGGGATAGTGATGCTGCACTAACACGTCCATACATTCCAGTTACCCTTGCCAGAGTCAAAGATAACCTGGATGTTCATCTTCCTAATAGAAGGTTCTATTTATACACCATAGACTCCACAGACAAGGGCTAATGGCCAAAATATGTATAAAGACCTTAAAAAAACTCAAAACAGCAAACTGACAATCTCAGACCAAAAAAAAAAAAAAAAGGAAAAAAGAACTGAGTTGCCACTTCACAAAAATAGACATAAGGATGGTCTACAGGCACCTAAAAGAATGCTCATCTTCACTGACTACCAAGGAAGCGCAGATCGAAACAACAAAATAGACAGCTAGGGAAATCCAGTCCAGAAGTCAGAGAAGAACAAAACATTCCATTGACCCTTTGGGACCCATCCATTCACCTACTCATCCACTCCCACACCCATCCAGCCAAGCAACCATCCATCCACCCATCCATCCATCCATCCATCCATCCATCCACCCATCCATCCATCTCCATCCGCTTATTTAGTCAGTTGATAGAAGTTCTTTGCATGTAAACACACACACACACACACACACACACACACACACACACACACACAATTCTAGGTACAGGAAATAAAGCAGCAAATGAGTCTGGCAAGGATCTGAACTTCTGCCACATTCGAGAGAGAGAGAGAGAGAGAGAGAGCAACATTAAGAAACTGCACAAGCATCCTTTGGCCAGGGTGATGAATTCTCAGGAGAATTATAGCACGCTGAGAGTGTGTAATGGGAAAACACAAAAGACTTCCTGAGCACAGGGGACGTGCAATATGGGGCAGCCTCAGCTGCAGCTGCAGTTTCTGCAACATCTCTGGCCATTTGGTATCTGTGGAGTTTGTTTTCTCTCAGGCCTACCCTTTCAACTGTTAAGTCTTCTTCTTTTTCTTCTCCTTCTCCTTCTCCTTCTCCTTCTCCTTCTCCTTCTCCTTCTCCTTCTTCTCCTCCTTCCTCCTTCTCCTCCTCCTTCTCCTCCTTTTTGCCTCTAGGGTTATTGCTGGGGCTTGGTGCCTGCACTATGAATCCACTGCTCCTGGGACAGCCATCTTTTTTTCCATTGTTGTTGGCTAGGATAGAGAGAAATTGAGAAGAGGGGAAGATGGAGAAGGGAAGAGAAAGATTGACACCTGTAAGCCTGCCTCACCACTTGTGAAACACTACCACCACCACCCCATGCAGGTGAGGAGCCGGGCGCTTGAACCAGGATCTTTGTGATGTTCCTTGTGCTTCACACTATGTGCACTTAATCCAGTGTGCTGCCACCTGGCCCCTGTTAAGTCTTCTTATCAGAAGCCTGTAAAACAGGGCTCTTCTTTCTCCAGGCAAACTATGAAAATGTTCCTAGTATCAACTCCCATAAGTAAACTAGATAAATGTTGACTTTCAACAGCAGAGTCCCTTACACAATGGTGAAAAAGGAAGTCAAACAGGGATGCCACATGTCACTGTTCTGGCTTCAGGACTGGAGTCTTGATGTCACCAGGATCCTGCTGAGGGCTGTGGGACCTCGGTCATAGGGTTCTAAGTGATCACAGTGTGTACTGTGCTTTTAGAAAGGAACAAATTAGAATGGGAAAGCTATCGGGGGAGGGGGTGGGATATGGAGATTGGGCGGTGGGAATTGTGTGGAGTTGTACCCCTCCTACCCTATGGTTTTGTTAATTAATCCTTTCTTAAATAAAAAAAAAAAAAGAAAGAAAGGAACAAATTTCCCCAGACACTCTCCTCTCTGGTACACACTACAGGACAGAGTTACCTATTTTCAAGTATTTTTTCCCCTGGTGTCTCACGCCTGTGTTTTGTATTCCTTCCTGGGGAACCCAACTTAAATAAGTCACAGAGAAGGAAAATATTTCTCTGCTTTTTGCTGTGGGGTAAGGATGGTGCAGAGCCAGTTCTCACACACAGTTGCCCGTTTCTGGGAGGTGGCCTGATGATGACCAGGGCTCAAAGCCAGAAAGGGCTCAGCTTATCTTTGTGGTAATTACACTCTGGACATAATTATACTGGTCTTGCTTCCACTCTCTGGTTTTGTTTGAATCTTCAAGAAAGAAAGATTTTGTGTGTGTGTGTGTGTATGTGTGTGTGTGTGACCATGATGTAATTGTAGGGACAGTTTTTTTTTTTTTGACTACTCCCAAAGTGACTGGAACTATGTGACACTAGCTTCAGTGACGTGTCTTTGGACATTGAATTCTAATAGTAAGTGAAGCAAGTGCATAAAGAAGCAACCAGGGGAGTGCAATAATGCAGTGGGTTAAGCGAACATAGTGCAACGTTCAAGTACTGGTGTAAGGAACCTGGTTGGAACCCCCAGCTCCCCACCTGCAGGGGGGGTCACTTCACCAGTGGTGAAGCAGGTCTGCAGATGTCTATCTTTCTCTCTCCTTCTCTGTCTTCCCCACCTCTCTCTGTTTCTCTCTGTCCAACCACAACGACAATAACAGCAACAATAATAACAATGATAAACAACAAAAGGAAAAAAGTGGCCTCCATGAGCAGTGGATTCAGAGTGTAGGCACTGAGCCCCAGAGATAACACTGGAGGCAAAAAACAAAACAAACAAACAAAAACAGTTTTTTTTTTAAACAATCAGGATTAAATAGAACTGGAAGCTTTAGCAGTAAAAGAAATTATCAGTAAAATGAGGAGAGATCCTACTTACTGGGAGAAAATACTTACACAGCATACATTTTACCAAGGGTTACTATCCAAGATGTATAAAGACCTCACAGTACTCCAACAACAACAGAAAACAAACAGCTCCATAAAAAAGGGGAAGAAACAAGTTTGGGAGTTACTCTCTGCCCTAACCCAGTATTCTAGTTCTATTATCAATTCTGACTACATCTTCCCAGACAATCAATATTTTTAGTTCACCTTCATGTTAACTATCAAGCTCAAGCAAAAATTACTAAAGACATTGGCCACTAGGAACATACCTAAAACAGACTTCCTAGTTTCTTACTGCCCTAAAATCACTTTTCTCACCTGCTCTATTCCTACTTTTAGGCTTCTATTTATTAAACATTTTGTCCTGTTTCATATCTTACTGTCTTTCAGATACCATGTTGCAGATGCTACTATGATTCCATCCTGAACTTCATAGACAGACGACCTCACCAATGTTCCTGGAATTTCACTTCCTCAGAGCCCTTCCCCACTAGGGAAAGACAGAAAGAGGCTGGGGGTACGGGTTGACCTACCAATGCTCATGTCAAGCCGAGAAGCAATTACAGAAGCCAGAATGCCCACCTTCTGCACTCCCAGAAGAATTTTGCTCCACACTCCCAGAGGGGGGATAAATGTTAGGGGAAGATAATCAGAGGGCTCTGAATTCCAACTTCATCAGGACCCAGAGAGAAAAGAGGAAAAAGGAAAGATATTCAGAAGTAGTAATAGGTGTAGGTGTGACTTATAAAGGTTGCATTGGATCGACCTTCTCGTGGTGCATCCCGTGAGTACCCATTCATTGGGGAAACTGACGATCCTTCCTAGCCGACTGAATCCACATGGATCCCAGTCACTTTCAAAGCCAGCAACAAGCAGCTCCTGACAGCTTTCAACCTGACGCTGTTGACTGGCTATGGAAGAAGGGCAAACGCTAGAAGAAGAAGAATAAAGGAAGAGAAGGCAGGACCATAGAAAATGAACAAATCTCTCTTTCTCCACCTCTCTCTTTCTCACTTATTATATGTGTTATATAGAGGAAGCAAACAAACAATTGAACCATATAAAGCAGGCATGAACTTTTGGAGCGTTAAGTATAACTAGCTTTTACTATAAGGAGAGGGTGGAAGGCTAGGGAGCTAGGGCAGGACATACATTGATTGTCCGTGACACATATCTGAAAACTATATGTTATAATACAATGATACGGCAGTGAAATGGTTAAAATCATAGAAAATTATTTTTTGTTAACTTTTTTCTTTTTCTTTCTTTCTTTCTTTTTCTTTTCTTTCTTTCTTTTTTTTTTTTTTTTTTTTTAAACCAGAGAACTGCTTGTCTCTAGCTTACGGGGGATTGATTGAACTTGGGATTTTGGAGCCTCAGTCACTAAAGTCTCTTTGCATAACCATTATGCTATCTATCCCCACCCAGAAAATAATTTTAAATAAAAACAAAAAATAAAGCAGACTAGCAATATAATTGTTGGTGGCAAAGTAATGGACCAAGTCTTTTTTTAACTTTTATTTATAAAAATGGAAATATTGATAAGACTATAGGATAAAAGGGCTACATTTCCACACAGTGCCCACCCCTAGAGCTCCATATCCAATCCCCTCCCTTGATAGTTTCTCTATTCTTTATCCTCTGGGAGTATGGGATGCAGAAGGTGGAAGGTTTGGCTTCTGTGATTGCTTCCCTGCTGAACATGGGCATTGGCAGGTCGATCCATACTCCCAGCCTGTCTCTCTCTTTCCCTAGTGGGGCAGGGATCTGGGGAGGTGGGGATCCAGGACACATGGTGGGGTCATCTGCCCAGGGAAGTCAGGTTGGGATCATGGTAGCATCTGGAAGCTAGTGGCTGAAAAAGAGTTAAGATATAAAGCAGAAAAAAATGTTAACTAGTCATGAATCTAAAGACAAGAATATAGCAGATGAAGATTTGGGGGTCTCCATTTTGGAAAAAGGAAATAGGTCTATTTTGGGCATATTCTAAGGAGTCCATGGCTTTACTAGATTTTGCCTGTGCCTGACATCTAATATGCAGGTGAACCCAGATTATTGTCTGGGGAGATGGTGTCATAGTTGGAAAAGGACTAGAAAGCTGGATCAGGGAAGAGAGTAGCTCTCAAATATGGGGAAAGCATATAAATATTGTTAACTGTAAACCCCACTGATTTGATCTGGGGCCCATATTCAGCACAGGAGCCTGTGTAACCTCTGCATCCCTGTAGGTCTGAGCTCACATTCTGTGGTCATGGCTAGGAACATTCCAGGCTGCACTAATTTCAGGACCCATCTTCCTTGGGTATTAGGTAGAGTATGTTATTCAGCCTCCCTTTGGAAAATGGAACATTCTCTACCACTGTTGATCCACATTGAGGGCAAGGATGGACCAAGTTTTTAAACATTTTATGACTATAGAATTCATAATGAAATTCATTGAAAAAAAAAAAAAGGAAAGCATGAGGAATGAAGAAACTTCAACATTTCCTTCCTTAGCAAGAATCTCATTTTTGTGTTAACAAGAGACAAAGTCATTAATGATACAAGCAAAAGAGCTCTTAATCCTGGCCAGTGCTGTTTCCTGGCTAGATGCTAGGTGTTAATCTAATAATCTTTTTCAAGTGGTTCTTTTGGTTTAGTTCTTATACTTACCTTCTTCTCCACATCATCTGATCATCTATGACTCAGTGGCCACAACTTCATTTCACTGGGCCTCTGTTTCCCCAGCTGGAGTACCCAGTCATCTGTTGACGGACATTTAGGCTGCTTCCACTCTTTGCCTATAGAAACCAGATATTTTGATTCAGAGAACCAGCCAGGGAAATAGGGATGATGAAGGGTGTGCTGGTATCTGAACAGATAACTTCTTGGAGGGCAGATGAAGGTTTTGTATGTGTGACATGTGGCATCACAAACAAATTCCAGCCAATAGTAAGTGGCCTGTGATAAGAATCATGTCTTGCACATGGCAAAGCAGACACTTTCCCCAGTGAGCTACCTTGGCAGCTCTGTGCTCCTTTCTAAAGGATGGGCTGAATGAGGCAGGCAGAAGTCCTGTAGAGGGTGCAGAGTTTGGTGATTGGGACCATCTGCAACCACAGACGTGGATGGGAAAACAGGACCCAGAAAGCTCCTGCAGGGAACTCTGAGTTGTTCACCCACAGATACTGCATCCGACTCTTTGGAGGGAACCTCCACTCCAGTATCATTTTAAGAAAAGAAGTCTACATAAAGGAAGATGCCATAAGGAGCTTACACAAAGAGCATGAAGGACATTAGATTATGAATGAAAACTTTGTCCAGTTTTCAAAGCCCCACCATGCTCCCAGGCTTGAACTTCTGTCTCTGTCATTTTTGGATCTAACTGACTCCCTGGTCTCCACTTTGGCCCACCAGGGAGAAGCTATATTGGGTTCTCTGTCAGCCTAAGCAAAGCACAAACACCAGAGTAGGGAATGGGTTCCAGCCCCCGGCTCCCCACCTGCAGGGGATTTGCTTCACAGGCTGTGAAGCAGGTCTGCAGGTATCTTTCTCTCCCCCTCTCTATCTTCCCTTCCTCTCTCAGTTTCTCTCTGTCCTATCCAACAATGACAACATCAATACCAACAATAATAGTAACTACAATAACAATAAAAAACAACAAAGGCAACAAAAGGGAAAATAAGTAAATAAATATTAAAAAATTTAAAGAAAATGGGGAAGTCTCTCTGCTTTTATGTCTTACTATTGTTGCATTGTACATCAAATTTCATGTGAAAATATGATCTTTTAGAAGCAAACAGCAATCTTGTTTTAAAAATAAATGAGCTCTGCTTGAAACCTTTTAAAATCTGAAGGCTAGCAATTTATATGAAGAGGCAAAACAAGTTGGATGGAGTTATCATTTCTCAATCAGATGTGCTTCCGTACTGCAAGCAGCCCACCGATGCGACTCTCCACAGAAAACTCAAAATAGAAATAAAAGGATTCTGGAGCAGCTTTGAAAACATCATCTTTTGATTGTGTGTTGACCTTTCTGAGAATCTGGTTTTGTCTGAAGGGGAAACATTGACTTTCCTTATTTATTTATTTTTTTCCAGGCTGGGGATGTGGATTGACCTGCCAACACCTATGCCCAGTGGAGAAGCAATTACAGAAGCCAGAACTTCTAACTTCTGTACCCCAGGAAGAATTTTGGTCCATGTCCCCCAAAGGGGGAGAAATGTTAGGGGAAGATGAAAGAAGGCTCTGGACTCCAATTTCATCAGGACCCAGAAACAGAAGAGGAAAGAAAAGAAAGACATTCAGAAGTAGTAATAGATGTAGGTATGATTTTAAAAGGAAGAGAAGGCAGGACTATAGGAAAAATGGTTAAAAAGAAACATAGATAGATAGACAGTCATAAATGAAATAGTGCTTTGAAATACTAAAAAAAAAAAAAAAAAGAGGATATTTTTTTTCAGACTCCACCAGGGTCCCTATGACATGGAATCCTGTCCTGCATTTATTTTTCCAGAGAGGGACAGAGGGGGGGGGGGAGAATGAGAGAGAGAAGTGAGAGAGAAAGAGAGATTAGAATGATTGGCTTTTTGAGCAGAGTCCCTGATGGACAGAGGAACCTTGTGCTAAAGATTATATTTCCTGGGTGACTCTGGAGGACACAGCCAAGACTTGGTGCTTCTCTGCAGGGAAATGATGTGGCAAGAGGTCCCGACCCGTGGTTGCTCACAAGTGACTGCAGATGACTCTGAGCCATGTAACTGTCTCACGGTGGACCTGCCAGGGGGTTATGTCATAAGAGTGAGACCCCATCCACAGTCCCAGCACCCAGGCCACTGGACTTAGATAGCTGGTAAAAAGGTCAACGATCCAAAGTCCCCCGGATCCTGAAACATAAACACTGCCTAATAAGAAGATTTAAAAAAAAAAAAAAGATGGTTTCCATCATTTTCCTGGCTGTCTGAGTTAATGGGCTGCTTCTCTGAGAACTGCAAAGATTAGTCCTGAGAGGAGACACAGATGGCCAAGGGTGAACCCCAGGGGACATCGCGGGACCCTTGCACAGCTGCTTCCTGACTCACTTTCCTTCTTGAGTAAACACTTTGGTGAGCTCTGCTTTGGAAGCGGCTGAGCTGGCCCCTTTGATGTTCAGGCAAGAGGAAGCTGAACCTAATTTTCAGTGAAAGCAAAAATCTCAGAATGAGACACTTCTGTAACCCTCTGGAGCTCAAAGATTTAAAAGCCATCTGGAAAGAAAGACTCAAGCTACCACCGGGTTCTGGGATTAGACTCAAGCTACCACCAGGTTCTGGGATTTTGTGTGGGAAGACTCCAAATACGGAGGCCTCCAGCCCACCTCTTCCCTGGCCAAAGAGTGTTTTCCTAAGAGAGTAGGTGGTTTTATCGGGAGCAGTGCTAGCGGAAGCATTTCCATCCTTGCTCTCTATAATTACAGCTCAGGGCTTGGCTGCAAGCATTTTGTTGTAATATTCCCACGCAGGAGTTGATATCCAAACATGAAAAAGGGGTTTCAGAAGTGCCTGGGAACCCGGACTCATGACAGGAGTGGAATGGATGCTTCTCTGCTCTGCCCCTTCCGTTGGGAAACGGGAAACAGTTGCTGCCTCCAGTCTGTGTGCAGTGTCCTCACATAACATCAAACTCCACGGGAGTTTGATGGGGAGGGGGCCTGGCTTTGCCTATATCATTAGGTCTTGTTACCCTGCATGGTCATCTCCAGGCTGCTTGTGGGTGGAAGGGGAGTCATCCTGGGTCTCACAGCTGAGTCACTCAAGTGTCTGGGGTGGTGGTTGGGGAGTAACCCTCTTCCCAGGAGAACCTTGGAGAGAAATGCACACTGCTGGGTGGTTATGGGAAATCACTTTGCAGAGTGGACATTTAGTGATTTTTTAAAATTCTTTTAAAAAAATTTATAATATTTTATTACTGGATAGAGACAGTGAGAAACTGAGAGGGAGGGAGGGAAGGGGAAGACAGACATTCCTGCAGCCCTGCTTCACCACTCATGAAGCTTTCTCCCTGCAGGTGGGGATCAGGGGCTTGACCCTGGGTCCTTGTGCACTCAATGAGGGGCACCACTACCTGGCCCTTAGTGATTTTCTTTTCCTGAAGTGTCTCTCTCCTGTGCAGTACAGGGTGTCATAAATACTGGCATAAACATGCAGAAAACAACACACAATTTCCAGCTCTCTCTGATGCCTTGGTGCCATATCATAGTCTCAGAAGGGTTTTCATTTTCCCTGAATCTGCTATTAAAACTTCTGTCTTGGCATCTGGGGAACCTCAGCTTCTGCCAACACAGAGAAGTGGAGGTTTATTATACTTCCCAGGAGTGAGGGTGTGGGACCTCTTGCAGAACAGCCTGGAGCCTGAACACTGGATGGAAGACATAATGCCCGCTCTGTTCCAGGCTATGAAGCACTTCCTGAAGGCCGCTCAGGTGGAGGAACAGATGGAGGGACTGTGGAACTTTCCTATCCCTTCTGCAGGGAATGTCTTCAAAGGAAGACTAGCTGCTTAGTGGAAAGAAGTAGCCCTGACCTTCCCTGAACATGCTCATCCTTTCCCACCTTCACGTCTGTCTGATGCTGCCAGGTGGGTTCTACACTGAAGGTCATGAAGACAGCTCCCATTGTGTCCCCTGCCTTGGTGCAGGGCCTCTGAGAATAGGAAAGAGTTCTGATTTGGGGAGGGGACAGGGGCAGGTGGTGTCACACTGTGTCCTGCATGCCTGACTAATGCACAAGGGTCTGGGTTCGAGTATCCAGCCCCCACTTTTGGGGAGGGTGTTTCACCAGCAGCAAAGCAGTATTGCAGGTGTTTCTCTTTCTCCTATTCTATATCTCCCTCCCCTTACTATTTCTCTGTCCCTATATGAAAAGAAATCTCCTCAAGGAAACAGTCGGGAGCTGTGTAAACAAAGGAAGAGGGGACTGAGGGGACTGCCCTGAGACATATTCTAAGCTTATCTCTGTGCCCTCATGGAAGTCAGGGCAGTGGGAAATAAAACACCAAAGATGAGTTCACTGTCCTAGCCCTACTGCCTTCAGCCAATATGGCGCCCATAAGGGAAACCAGTTGTCCATACAAACTCAACACCGACTAAAACATGAGCAAACATCTAATACTGGCAACATAACTCCAACAAATCAACAGAAGAAGTCAGTGCCACTACCCTCTGGACTCAGAGCTTCTTGTCCTTGACACGTGGTGAATTGTCAGGAGAAGCCTAATTTAACAATTCATGGTTATTTTTAGAACAGAATTTCAATTCAGTGGAACTCATGAGATATATAAGAAAACTTAAAAAAAATTGTTCCGTCCACAAGAAATTATGAAAAGAGCGTAATGATGTCTCATGCCCCCTCTAGCCTTTTTCCCTCCAAGGTGATATTTTATGAAAAGTAAGTAACGTCGCTGTTGTGTCTGTGAGCATTCATACCCAGATGGGTGTGTAACTGCTTCACTGGATTTCTTGTGTAGGTTCCTTTACCATCACAACAGGAATGAAGTCTGTTCTGTCACTACAGTGTCTCTTTTGTGCCACCCTAGAGTCACGTCTTCCTTTCTTGCCCCCACACCATCATGACCAAAGTGCCTAATGCTTCAAACAAGCAGCCAGCTTCACAGTGAACACAGGACTCAGAACCTGTCCAGGGCACATGGAGAAGACATGAGCATGTCCGAAGCACAGGGTCACACATATATGTGTGGAGCACCGATGTCATGTCCCCCGGAAAGTGGAGAAATGTTTTTAACAAGGGCATTGGATGAGTGCATGGAAGACTGGTAGTTAAGTTGACTAAACTTTGATGGTTTGTCTCTTTCTAGCACATAGTTTAATTCAATAAGGCTGTGCATTTTCACTGTATTCTTTGTAAGGAGATTCAAGTAAAATTTGATTCATTTCTCTCATCAAGGCAAGAAAGATGGGCTGTTCTGTTTTTTTATTGTTATTTATTTATAAAATAAAAACTATCCAGGGAGTTGGGCAGTAGTGCAGCGGGTTGAGCGCATGTGGTGAAAAGTGCAGGGACCCGTGTAAGGATCCCGGTTCGAGCCCCTGGCTCCCCACCTGCAGGGGAGTCACTTCACAGGCAGTGAAGCAGGTCTGCAGATGTCTATCTCTCCTCCTCTCTGTCTTCCCCTCCTCTCTCCATTTCTCTCTGTCCTGTCTAACGATGACGACATCAATAACAACAACAGTAATAACTACAACAATAAAAAAACAAGGGCAAAAAAGGGGAATAAATAAATAAATAAATAAATAAAGTAAAAAATATCGACAAGATCATAGGATAAGAGGATAAGTTCAACACAATTCCCACCACCAGAACTCCGTATCGCATCCCCTCCCCTGATAGCTTTCCTATTCTTTATCCCTCTGGGAGCATGGACCCAGGGTCATTATAGGATGCAGAAGGTGGAAGGTCTGACTTCTGTAATTGCTTCTCTGCTGAACATGGGTCTTGGCAGGTTGATCCATACTCCTAGCCTGTTTCTATCTTTCTCTGGAGGGGTAGGGCTCTGGAGAGGTGGGGTTCCAGGACATATTGGTGAGGTCCTCTGTCTGGGGAAGTCAGGTTGGCATCACGGTAGCACCTACAACTTGATGGCTGAAAAAGTGTTAAGGTATAAAGCAGAACAAATTGTCTAATAGAAACCTAAAGGCAAGAATATAGCAGATGACATTTGGAATCTCCATTTTGGAAAAAGCTAGTAGGTCTATTTTAGGTATATTCCTAGGGGCCATTCTGTTTTGATGAGCTGGTGTCTGGTATGCATTTAGTTTGTACACTATCTAGGTGAAAAGGGAGACAGGAACTCCAGTCTGCTATATTCAGACTCTCTGGAACCTTGTCAATATCTACCAAGTTCTGCTCACTTGTCAACCATACCAAAGCATGTCTAATCTGATTATTCACCTAGCTATTTTTCCTTTATAGCTCTGGTCTTCTATAGGGATTGGGAGTGGGGGGAGGGGTAGACTTTAACCTGAAGACAGAGAGGTGATGGTACTAAGTCCTTCGTCTGGCCTCCACTTTAGGTCACAGAAGAAAGACTGGAAGCACTGTCTCTGCCCTGGTGCTTAGGATGGAGTGTAAAATGCCCAGTTGAGAGTTTCTGGAGGACATTGAACACAGTTGCCTTTCAGCAAATTGTGAGTAACATCCAGAGTGTGTCTGTGCTCTACTGTCAGGCCACTGGTGGCCTCAGCAGGACAGTGTGAGACCTCAGCCCACTCTCTCTGCTGTCCCTGTGCGATTACACCCTTGAACATCTGAGAGCCAATTAATTGCCAGGAGTGTGAGGAACAAAAGGATGTGTGTTTTGAAAGGGCTTTACCCATCTTCTTCTGCCCTCTATAATCTGAATACCTAACCGAATGCTTTGAACTCAGAAAACATTTTAGTATTGAATCTTACTTTCTTAAATATCAAAGCATATGGTATATACAGTAATATTGTGAGACTTCAGAGAAGGGAGAGGTAGTCTTAGTGTAAAGGATAGGAAAGTCTTTAGAGATCAAGAACACTTCCTTGAGGTGTGCAATTTAGTGATGACCTCTCTCATTTTTTTTTTTTTTTTTTTGTGTGTGGGGGGTTTACTTTGCAAGCCTCTTCTCTGTGTTGGCCCTGGTGCGAGAAGCAGAATGAGCAGGCGTACAAGAGTTAAACAACAGAAAGCCTGTTGTATGAAATAAGTTCCAGATTTAAGATGAAATCTGAGTTGATACTTCCCAGGGCTCTATTCCCTGAGAAAATAAAGAGGAAAAAAGGTGAATCTTGCGGGTGGAGCCAAAGAAAAGTCCCTGGGAGAGCAACTGATTGGGGGCAGGGGCAGGGCTGGACAAGAACGTCTCTGCTGTGACGTTTCAAGCTTGGAGACCCAAACACAGAGCAGATGGAGAGTGTTAAATTGCATTTCTAAGCTGGGTTATAAATGGAGCTAATCAGCATGAGGCAGCCTTGGCATTTCCGGAAAACTCAGCGGGCAGCCTCTTTGGGGACATTCAACATTCAACATTCAACATTCCACTGCAAAGCGCTGCAGCAGACCCTGCCTTTCGGGGCAATTAAAATGAAAAGGCAGAGTCTGGCAAAATGGGTTTGGGGTGGGGGAGAACCAATGTATGCTGCTTTGGAGAAACTCACTTCAAATTAAAAGGTTACAGGCACGTTGAAAGTAAAAGGACAAAGGAAAAAAAAAAAACCGTGAGAATATCGATAAAAAGGAAAGGAAGTTCATTAGTGTCCAATAAGGTAGATTCCAAAGAGAGAGAGAGAAAAAAAAGCATAAAAGCATATATGGACAAAAGGCCAAAATACAGGGGCTCTGCATGAAAATAACAGGACTGATCCACCAGGAAGACATTACAATTCTAAATGTATATATATATATATATATATACATATATATACACACACACACACAAACAATAGCCCTTCAAAGTAATGAACCAAAACCTAACAGTTGAAAGAAGAAATTGGAGGCCAGGCAGTGGAGCTCCCAGAAACATGCACAAAGGCCTGGGTTCAAGTCCCTGGTCACCACCTGAAGAAGGAAGGCTTTATAAGCAATGGCACAGTGCTGACATCCTCTCTCTCTCTCTCCTCTCTTCTTAATTTCTCTCTGTTATTATCAACAATAAACAAAAAGAGTGAGAAAAAGAAAAGAAAGGAAAAGAAAAGTAGAGAAAAGAAAGGAAAAAGGAGAAAAAGACAAATTCACAATTTGGTCAGAAATACCAACAGCACCTCTCACCAACTAATAAGAGAGAAAGTCTGCAAAGATAAAGAGCAAGGTCATCCCATGTTCTCACAGTAACAAAGTGACACTTTTACAATACCACAGGCCCATATGATAAGTACACATTTCCCTCCTCCAAATAGGATTTGGCAACTTCATTGCTCTGGCCTACATTTTCATTCAGATAGGCAGAGAGAAAGAGAGAGGGAGGGAGGGAAGGAGGGAGGCACACCACAGCACCAGAACTTCCTCTGACCCCTACCACCTCCTGTGTGGTGTTGGGATTGTACCTGGTTCACACAGAAAGGCACATGCCCTACCTGGTGAGCTATGTCTCTGGCCTAGAATGCACATTTTCCATGTACTTATGAACATCCACCAAGACAGACCAAAAGTAAATACAAACAGGATGGGGTATGTGTGCACCCAGTTAAGCGTACATATTACTATGTGCAAGGTTCTGGGTTCAAGTCCCCCAACCCCTCACCTGCAGAAAAGGGAAGCTTCATAAGTGGTGAAGCAGTGCTAAGTGTTTCTCTGTCTTTCTTTCCCTAACTCGTTTCCCTCTCAATTTCTCTCTGTCTCTATCAAAAAAGAGGAAAAGAAAAAAAGGGGAAAAAAAGGCTGCTGGGATTCATCATGCAGGCACTGAGCTCCAGTGATCACCCTGGTGGCAATAAAATAAAGAGGGAGAAAACATACAATGTAAAAGAATTGAAATAGCGCAGAATGTACTACCAGTGCATAATGGAAACATGCTAGAAATCAATAATACAGAGACCAGAAGAAAATCTCTAAAGATATAGATGGATATTAAACAATATGTTTTGTATTATCCTTGGATTCAAAGAAATGAAAAAGCATGGCTGCTGGGTG